>NC_143014.1:149869553-149884553 GCF_055824585.1 Amblyomma mixtum | reverse complement strand
CACTTCCTCTACAGGGTTTTTAACCGGCTGTAAGGAGGAAGTGGCTTGATCGAGTGCATCTGACTGGCCAGGCTTGCCTGTTCCGCATGCCTGTGAGCGGGAGCATTGTCAAAAATAAAAGCCGCTTCTGAATCAGGTCCTTCACTTTCGACACAGGCTGATATGTCGCTCAAAAATTCATTAAGCACGACCCAGTGAACGTTGTCGACAGCCGTCCAATGTAGGACACCATTTGCTGACACGCAGGCAATAATGTTGAGCTATGCTCCTTTGGGCCCCGCCGCGGTGGCTCAGTGGTTACGGCGCTCGGCTGCTGGCCCGAAAGACGCGGGTTCGATCCCGGCCGCGGCGGCTGAATTTCGATGGAAGCGAAATTCTAGAGGTCGGTGTACTGTGCGATGTCAGTGCACGTTAAAGAACCCCAGGTGGTCGAAATTTCCGGAGCCCTTCACTACGGCGTCCCTCATAGCCTGAGTCGCTTTGGGACGTTAAACCCCAATAAACAAACAAACATATGCTCCTTTGGTGTCAGGCGTCGTCTGCATTGCAGGCTGCCCCTCAACCGCACGACCGAAGCTACTCGAACACCATATGTTATAGTTAGTCTAATTGACGTAAAACCTGCTCAAGCGGGATCCTTAACACTGCAGCCACAGCGGGTATGCTTTGCAGGTGCGTTTCACGTCATCTTTCTTGCGGTCGAAAGGCCTATGAGTCACCAACCTCATACAGTAGCCGTGCGCATACAGTAGGCGATCAATGCTACTTATGCTGATGGCAATTCCGGCCAATTCTTCTTCCACCGCCTGCTTTATTTGCTTTAGCGTGAAAGCAGGGTTGTTGTCCACAATATTCTTTAGAGCTGCTACAACCTCATTTCTGAACTTCTTCGACGTTCCGCCTTTCTTCAACGCCTCTCTATTGGTGCCTGCAATGGATCGTGCTGTCTTTAAATTGATGCCCTGCGTGTCTACCATTTTTTTTTTAACATTTCCTCCACGTCTCGACGCATGGAGAATTCTGGTCGTCATGTTCAGAGACTTTGCTGTTCTTTCTTCTGAGTGCATCTGGAGGCTTGAATGGCAGTCCTCGTTTTCGGTGTCTGATTAGGACATAAAAGCAGAGCTCATCGGCTTCCATGGAAGGAAATACTGAGCGTTAATGTCCATGCGAGATGAATGAAAAGTCGTCCGGCTCTACTCCATTGTGCAAATGCAGCCGACAATGCGGCACACTCAACGGAGGCGCAGAACTTGCCGTCTGCTTTGAAACTTTCTTGTCTTCTGACTTTTTGGAAATGCTTTTTACGTGCCTGAGAAATCACTCCTATTTCTTGCAAAAGAAACTTCACTGATGTTTAAGAATGTGTGTACATGTCTGTGTGTGCAAAAGCAGACGACAACCCGGCAGCAAGGAAATGGAGGCGCAAAACTTGCCGTCTTGCTTTGGAACTTTCCACCATTAGCTGTGTACCTTTTTTTTTTTCTCATGAAACTACGTAGGACTGAAGTATGGTTTATTAACATTTTTTAAATTTCTGACAAAATAATTGTATCTTTTATCGAAGTGTCAGTGCACGTTAAAGAACCCCAGGTGGTCGAAATTTCCGGAGCCCTCCACTACGGCGTCTCTCATAGCCTTAGTCGCTTTGGGACGTTAAACCCCATAAACCAAACCAAACCTTTTATCATAGGCAGCTTTATTCAGTGATCTGTAATAAACAGTGCGCACATTTGTGCCCTCCTCCGTTCCCTTGGCATAATAAAGAGCCAGTAAGCCATAGAACTGAGCCCCCGTACAGTTTTTTAATGCTGAGATTGTGCACTTTACACAGCGTTTTAAAACACTTGCATCAAGGCAGTGTTGGTTATAATGATGAAAGCTATGTAATATGTGGACACTTCGCTTAGGCGTCGCATGGTTTGAAAAATTATCTCAGCTTTGTTCCTGGCATTCGTGTACGTGCTTTCGAGTCCTCTTCCGCATTCGTTTTGCACATGTTGATTAAATTGGTTGGCACCCGTATTAAATCCCCTGGCGCTGGTATTAATTGCGTTGGCACTCGGATGAAATTGATTGGCGTTGGCATAGTTCGACTTGGCGTTTAGATTAAATACGCTGGCGCTCAGATTAAGTGTTTTGCATTTGGATTAAATTACATGGCATGCATATTATATCAGTCAGCGCTTAAATTATTTCCACTGGCACTAGGATTAAACTCAGTGGAAAAAACTGTAGAAGTCGTGTTTTCGGGTGGAACTCGGGGTTCACCCAAGTTTCAGAAAATACGAGGTCTGTTAGAAAAGTATCCGACTTTATTTTTTTTTTTTTTGCGAACACCTGATGGATATGAGACAAGCGCGCTAGCATCAGGCGACCTTGAACCTTCATGCGCATGCATGAATTTTTTCCCGCCTGCCGATAGCGTCAGTCGCTGGGAAGCAGCGTTTGAGTGAGACAGTGTGCAGTGCTCTCGTCGGTTTTTTATTGCAAGGAAAATGGCGGAGTGAAAGGAGCAGCGCTACTGCAACAAATTTTGCCATAAACTTCGCGACAACCGAGTGGAAACCATTCGAAATATTCAGACGGCTTTCGGTGAAGATGCTATGAGCAGCACACAGTTTAAGCAGTGTTACAATTGTTTTAAAGATGGCCGCACATCGGTGGAGAACGAGCCACGCTCCAATCGGCCATCAACATGCCAAAATGACCAGGTCATTGCCGAACTGAACGCTATGGTGATGCGGGACTGTCGCGTGACTATCCGAGAAATTGAGGAAGAGGTGGACATGAACAATTTCTCCGCACATTCCATTATCACCGAAGATTTGGCCATGGAGAGAGTTGCGGCGAAATTCGTGCCGAAGCTGCTCACGGTGGAGCAAAAGCAGCTTCGTGTTGAAGTCTCACAGGACATGCTGGATTCCGCAAACAGTGACCCCGACTTCATCAACATCATAATCACTAGTGACGAGTCTTGGGTGTACAGGTACGACCCGGAAACCAGATCCCAGTCGCCAGAGTGGAAGCATTCCACGTCACCAAGACTTAAGAAGGCCCGCCAATTGCGCAGCAATGTGAAAGTGATGCTGACTGCTTTCTTTGACACCCTCTGTGTGGCAGACCACGAGTACGCACTCTACAGGGTCAAACAATGACCAAAGAGTACTACAGGGATGTCCTCCGTTGCCTACGTGATGCTGTGCGGCGCAAGAACCCGGAGCTGAGGTCAACAGGAAATTGGCGCACCCATCGCGCCAATGCTCCTGCACATTCCTCGCACTCGAATCAGATTTTTTGGTGAAAAACCAGACTCCTGTAGTTCAACAGACTCCTTACTGCCCTGATATGGCCCCTGCGATTTCTGGCTGGTTCCCAAAATCAAAAGGCCATTGAAAGGAGCGCGATTTCAGACAAGGAAGAACATTATGGATGCAACGACAGCTGAGCTAAACTCCATTCCGAAAAGGGCCTTTTCGGAATACTTCCCACAATGGCAGCACCGCTGGGAGAAGTGTGTGGAGTCCCAAGTAGACTACTTTAAAGATGACTAGGTTTGCAACGCTCCAGTTATGCAAGTTTTTTTTCAACGGCCAAAGGTCGGATACTTTTCTAACAGACCTCGTATGTTCGAGATGAAAGAATTGGGTAAAACTGGGTTTTATCCGGCAACGAACGCAAAACCCGGCGAACGCAAAACCCGGCGAACGCAAAACCCTACTGGAGGTACTGTTGAAGATTAACGCAGCTCATTTTAGAATCCCTTCACCAGATTATACTGCGCTTTAATATTATACTTGCTATTTTATCTTTACAGAGTCCCGAAAACGGTAGCGCTCACAAGGAGCTGTCGCAGGTTGGTGCGCAGCCGAGCTGAGCACTGACCGGGCACCATGGCGGACGCCACGCCGGACTTGGGCCGGTGGCACATACCAGTGATCCTGGCCACCTTCTACCGCGGCGTGCCGTCCGCCATGATTGTGATGGTGATCAACTTCGCGGCGCCCCGGCTGCACTACTGGTGCCGCGATGCTATCCTAGGAGACGAGGGCACCGGGGGCCCAACCAACGCGTCTGCCTGCTGGCTGCACATCAACGGAAGCCGAGTGCGCTGCGAGGCGTGGGAGTTCGACCACGGCACCTTCGCTAGCACCATCGTGGAAGACGTGAGTTCGCCCTAAGCAATTAAAGCCAACAAACTGCGCGCTTACAGCCTCTTGTGTTGCATGCGCGTCACGCCGTGGTTCAGCACAGATTTATTGTTCTGAAGGGCTCCCGAGCTTTTTGATCCAAAGGAACATTTAATGCATCCGGGTTCAGTAACTGGAAGAGGAAAGTGTATTTACTGGCCCAATCTTTTTAAGGTGACTGTGGATACTATCGTGAAACTAAAAAGGTTATCGCGAAGAGCTCGGTGCAGTGTCAGTCGTCCTTTTTCGGTCCGTACTGTTGCGGCCGCAGCAGTGTGCTGCTTTTTCCTTGATATTTCTGTTTCCGTTGTACAGATGAAAGGGATTTTATTTTTTATTTTATGGAGGTGTAACGTCCCAAAGTGACTCAGGCTATGAGGGACGCCGTAGTGGAGGGCTCCGGAAATTTCGACCGCCTGGGGTTCTTTAACGTGCACTGACATCGCACAGTACACGGGCCTCTGTAGAATTGCACCTCCATTGAAATCCGACCACTGCGGCCGGGATCGAACCCGCGTCTTTCGGGTCAGCAGCCGAGCACCATAACCACTGAGCCACCGCGACGGCCGGATGGAAGGGATGAACTCGGTTATAAAGGCCTGCAACACCACTATGATACTGCTGTTGGATTATGCGTGGAGACGCGCGATGGGTGCGAGACGGGCAGCGTTGAAAGCGTGTGGTTGAACGTGAAAGCATACTGCGCACGGTCGGTGATCAATGAAAGGGTGAAATTTGAGTAGTACGAACACCAGAGTTAGCGCGGCGCGAAAAAGCAAGCACGAAGGAGAGGAACACGCAGGACGAGACAGGCGCCGCCATCCCAACTATGTATGGCCCAGCCGTTCATGTGGCATTCTTCGCTTCTTCAATCGACTCTCCGTCCTGCGCGCTGCTACCGTGAGCAGACAGCGTGCAGTAGTTACGTAGCTGCTCTGCGCATTAGAAACTTGCTGACGCATGTATGCAGCACTAGCTTCGTCGCTGCATCTTTGCAACTTTGCGAAAAATACGAGGCTCCAAGGCTGCTTCATCGCATGAGTTGGTGAGCTGTAAATCCGCCTAGGATGATGGCGGACTGTGTGTCAGGTTTAACTTCGACTGCGAAAAAGCAGTCGACGTTGGAATTAAGAAAGCTATTTTTAATGAACTTATTCAGGGAGCTAAAAATTGCGATTTGGTGATCAAGTATGGGCTCTTAAAATCGAAATTGATAATTGCCAGACAAGGAGAAGAGTCTGAGCGCAAGCATAAGCTTGCACTCCCGACGACGACAAGAAAGCGCCTTCGAAAAGTTCCCTAAGTGGATGCTAAATTCCGGGTGTTAAACGCCAGTTAAACTGCGCTGCCTTCCCAGATTCTGCCGTCAAAAACACATACCTTTAAAGGCGACACTTGCGCTGGTGGACTTTCCCGATTTCAGCCCGGGAAATGGTTGGTTCAGCCGGTTTAAAGCTCACCATGGAATACTGTTCAAAACCGTCACTGTCGAAGCTGCGTCTGCGAATACTGAGGACGCCAACGCGTGCATCGATATACGAAAACGTTCCAACGATAGGAAAGCTACGCTCAGAGGGGCGTTTACCATGGCGACAATACTGGCTGTTTTACCAGATGCTCCCATCAAAAAGCCATGTCTTACAAGGTGACACTTGCGCTGGAGCACAGTGCATTAAGCTTCGCGTTACCGCTCTCCTATGCGCGAACATGGCCGGCAGTGCCCGGCTGCTGCAACTTGTCATCGGGAAGTCTCAAAAGCCACGGCACTTAGCGAGCTGGCCTGCAGTGTGCTACAGACACAACATGAACGCGCGAATTGTTCGCCTAGAGGCAGGTTGAAATCTACCATGACGAAACAAAATAGGAAGGTCCTACTCGTGCTCGACAACTGCGCGCTCCACCACGTGTATACCCTTCCCTGACTGCGGTGGTCATACTCTTCTTGGCACCGAATGTCCTATCGGCGACGCGTAATCCAGCGGATGCTGATGGCGATTGACAGGCCAGGTGCCGACACCCCGCTTCGGATCTCATTGTTCGCCGCCGTGGGAGTGGTTAAGGACGCCTGTATTGAGCTAATTGCTGAATGCATCACGAATTGCTTCTGTAAGGCAGCGTTTATGAGCCCAGGAACGACGGACGAGGCGGTCGAACAACCTCCGGATCAGACTCAGGTGGATTTGTGTCAGTACGTGGCTAACCCGACCTAATGTTGCTAGGGGTGACTTTGTTTGCGTGAATGATGACGCCCACATCGCAGAGCCATGCACTGACGAAGCCACTGTGCGAGAAGTACGAGCGCTCCCCAAATGCCAAGATTCTGACGAAGATGATGTCGAGCAGGAATACTTGCAACTAGTTGAAGTGAACGCTTCAACAGCAGTTAGTTATACCGCGTCCCTAAAGCAGGAGTGGAGCACATGATTGCGCTAGAGAGGTTGGAAAGAGCTGTGATACGATGTGCTTTTAAAAAGCAGGCGCGCACTGACGAACCTCAAGAAATCAACGGCATTTTTAATTGACTTTATATTTTTGCTCTAATATCCTATCCACTCATACCAACTTCGGATGTAATGAACGCAGTCAGCGCCACCAGATGGGCTCGACCTTGTACACAAACCGAATACTATAAAAGAAACCAAAAGAGAGAGAAAGAAAAAAAAACGATGCGCGAGTGGTGCCTTCTATCTACACGTATAGCAGCTATGCAGCTGACCCACGTTTTATCATGCATGACACAAAAACTTGCATCGCACTTTATATATATATATATATATATATATATATATATATATATATATATATATATATATATATATATATATATATATATATATATATATATATGGCTGTTGGCTTCTGTCATATATATATATATATATGAGAGAAGCCAACAGCCACAGTAACCAAGAAGCACAGGGGGTTTTATTTTTATTAATTTATTTTTTTGTGGTGTTGATCAAGTAAGAATATTACTGAATATGTTATCGCTTAAAGCTAATTGATTAGAAAAGCAGAAGAAAAGAAAAGCAGAAGAGAAAACAACCACACGCCGCTGGTGAGATCCGAACCCACGACCTCCGAATTACGCGTCCGATGCTCTACCTCTGAGCTACGGCGACGGCTGTCAAATCTTCTGCTTTCGGGGGTATTTATGTTTTACAAACAACCTAACCTTGAGAGTGTTCATCAGCGCCACCCTCGTTCGTAAGCGGCGGACGTGGAACGTCCTGAGTTACCGCTGGTGTGACGTAGAACGCCATCGAACGGCGAGGGTGGAAGCTGTGTGAGAACCCTCTTATGCTTCCTATGGCGTCAAGGCTGCCAGAACCGAGACCCTCGCTAAGCAATTAAGCAAACAAGGGAAGGGGATTGAGGGGCTCGTTATTAATATGAGAGAAGCCAACAGCCACAGAAACCAAGAAGCACAGAGGATTTTATTTTTATTAATTTATTTTTTTGTGGTGTTGATCAAGTAAGAATATTACTGAATATGTTATCGCTTAAAGCTAATTGATTAGAAAAGCAGAAGAAAAAACAACCACACGCCGCCGGTGGGATCCGAACCCACGACCTCCGAATTACGCGTCCGGTGCTCTACCTCTGAGCTACGGCGACGGCTGTCATATCTTCTGCTTTCGGGGGTATTTATGTTTTACAAACAACCTAACCTTGAGAGTGTTCATCAGCGCCACCCTCGTTCGTAAGCGGCGGACGTGGAACGTCCTGAGTTACCGCTGGTGTGACGTAGAACGCCATCATGGCGTTCCGCCCCCTCGACCGAGCTGCGAGGGAGCGGGACAGCCAGCACCGCCCTTGCCGTGGGTGGTATCAACAGTATCCACAACGGTCCGTCTGATTGGACGTCATCCTTCGAAGTTTATTCCCCAGTCAGGGATCTGGGGAATACGAAGGCTATTTAACGAGGTGTTGTTTTGGGACTGAAGTGCACTCCTGTTGACTCCTGAAGAAGTTCTCCCGTTCACTGAGAGTCCCTCTCAGTTGCTCTTCTGTAATCATAAAGTTTTCTGTATAAAGTTTTCTTCGTTTTCATCTTAACCACATCGCCGACTTCCTCGTCCCTTCTCCGGCCCGATCACGCTACCCCGATCCCAACAGCGGCGTGCTCAATATGCGGCTCGGCGACAACGTTCTACAAAAGGAAAGCCATGTATTACCAAGCCTAGCCATCAAAAAATGGCTGAGGCTTAGCTTCGCATCTGACTAGGCTTAACCTTAGCTAAGCCTCAGCCATTTTTGTTTTCATTTTCTCAGCTACAACGGAGATGGCAATATGCCCTAACTTCGCAGGTTAGCTCTCATCTTAAGAGGCTGTTCTAAACACTGCAGTTTTTTGCGAGAAAACGTGTAACAGTTGGGATACGTTTCTGTTACAAACGACAGCGAATGGAGCACGTGGTCCTTATTAGCTTTTTAGTGAAGACGCACGATGAAACCACGAGGAAGTTTTTTCTTCTATTTTATTGACACAAAACGCCAAGATACATGCAAGAAAAAGAGGAAAATTGCGAAAAGTCAAAAAGTTCACCTCTTGTTGCTATGCCCTGTTGCTATGCCCTGCCTCCCGACGGCAGAAAAAAAGAAAAAAAAAGGAAGAGCTATCGCCGAAAACACGAACGAAAGCACTAGGGAACCTGGATGCAAGACGCAAGTTAGAAAAAGCTGCAGTGATGCAGGGTACAGAGTGTCTCGCCGCACGTTTGTCTTGCTCCTAGGTTCCGCTTTCATGGCATTGTCCTTGCTGAAACCAACCGCCTGCCGTCTTGAGCACTGTAGTCGCACTAATCACAACTGTGCATGTGGTCATACCTGATCGTTACTACACTCGATCCTACACTGGCATACTTCCCGAGCAATGTCCGTGGAGGAAGAAAAAACGTCACACAAAAGGTATTTGGTGAAAGGCAAGCGCACAAGGCGCAGTTCAGCGCACACGCGCTATGAAAGGGTTTCCTCAGCATCGTTCCCGGCGTTCCGGGGTGGAGCGTTGCGTCGTGGCGGCGACATCCTGCCCTCGGGCAGGCAGGCTCGACGGAGCCATGTTGTGCGGAGTTCGCCTCTCACTTCTGCCTTGGAGCACAGCAGCACACTTGGCAGCGGCTCGCCCGCTGCTGTTTCCCAGACCAGTGCTCAGGCGGCACATGGCGCTGTTCGCTCCGTGTCTGACATTCCTTGATTGGCAAACGAAGAGAACACGTCAGTGGCGACGAAGTTGACGGAAATGGCCCGTGTTACGCGGAATAGCATCCATTCCAAGCTCACCAGTTCAGTGCGCACCGCGACTTGGGGCAATGACAGCGGGGCCTCCACGTTGGACGAGCGGGCGTCTGGCTGCGCTGGGAGAAGGGTGCCACCGCGGCTGCAGCTGTCCACCACCGCCTTTGCCTCCGGGCCGCGATGTAGCCGCCTTTTCGTGGGCATTCAATGTCAGGCTGCTGCAGCTGGTGCGCGAGTGGTCGTGGACGGGCACGCGCATGCCCGGATGAAAATCGGATCTCCGCGATCACCCTGTGCAGGCCCAGGTGGCTGCTGACGATGACCTGGGTCCACAGTGCTGGCTACACGCTGCCCTCCCTGGCGATAATGGCCAGCCAAGGTGCACTGCGGCGCCACGGCGCCCCACCGGACGCCAGCGGCGGAGATGGCGTAGCCCCCACCCCACCCCCCGGCTTACAAGGGCGCAGGGCTCCGGTGGCTCTGGGATGCACGTGCCCTAGATCTGCCGCAACTTCGTTGTCGGCGCTGCCAGTGTCGTTGCTGGCGCATGCCAGCGAAGAACTGTTGTGCCAGTGGTGCCAGGTCATACTGAAATGAATTAATTTTCGTTAGTATTTGCGCTCGTCATTGACATCATGTTGCAGGTTTGGCGTAGGGGCAGCGCTGCTCGATTTTGCTTTTTGGTGTTCAGTACCATGTTTCGACAAGTTGCACTGAAGGGCTTCGGACCGGCAAGGAAGATGGAGGCATGGAGGGAAAAGACGCGCTTGAGTGAACAGCTAAGACAGGGAGAAGACAGAACCCATGCTTCTCTTTCTTTGTAGTCGTTTGAAGCACTGGTCATGTTATATAAGATGGACCACTAACTAGCCCCGCTTACCGCGTTGAGCGCACTTTCTTTTTTTTTTGCATAGACTATTTTCCAGACAAACATGAAGAATAACATGTGTGAGGGCGATTAACTCTGTTACTACCTTCGTTGTTGTCTTCATCCCTTCTGGCTTACCCTCACAATGATCATTCTGATACTGACTGGCCGATCGGTCACTGTAGTGACTGGTCAGCGGAAAGGAAGTGTGTTTATCGAAACATTGATCAGTTGACTGAAAGTGCATTTATCGTTCATGCTACTATACCGCCCTTGCTTGAGAAAGTAACCGCGATGGATCATAGATGGGTACAGGGAACATATAGTATTGTTGAAGTCAGGTTCTAATAATGGATATGACAAATATTTTGAATGCTGTGCACTGGTCTGGAGTTATGTCGAATTGCGTGGACGCACACAATGCTCACATTACTTCGGACATTGCTTTATCTTTGGTTACATCGAGGCATGACGTTAATTGCAGTCATCAACGTCAGCATCATGGGAAGCAGCAGCCTATACTTGTCCGCTGTAGGACCAAGGCCTCTCCCATGAATCTGCAATGCACCCCGCACTGCGCCAGCTGCAGTGACTCGATCCGCGCAGACCTTTTCTGCGCACCCGAGTCTCGTCGCTGGCTGCTACGTTTACCTTCACTTGGATTCCACTCCGTAACCGTATAGCCATCGGCTATCTTGCCTTCGCATTACGTGCCCTGCCCATGTTCAGTTCCTCTTCTTGATTTCAGCTAGCATATCGCTGATTAGCATTTGGTGCCTAGCCCATTCTTTCTGTATTACTCTGCCTTAATATCGCCCATATCATTTTCTTTTCCATACCTTGCTGCGTTGTTAGCCACTTAGGTTCAGGCCGTTTTCCTGACCAGTGCTCAGGTGCTATACGCACATTAGCTGTTCGCTCCGTATCTGACATTTCTTGCTTGGCAAACGAAGAGAACACGTCAGTGGCGACGAAGTTGACGGAGCCCCGCCGCGGTGGCTCAGTGGTTACGGCGCTCGGCTGCCGACCCGAAAGACGCGGGTTCGATCCCGGCCGCGGCGGCTGAATTTCTTGAAGGCGAAATACCAGCGGCCCGTCGTGTGCTGTGCGATGTCAGTGCACGTTAAAGAACCCCAGGTGGTCGAAATTTCCGGAGCCCTTCACTACGGCGTCTCTCATAGCCTCAGTCGCTTTAAGACGTTAAACCCCAACTAAACTAAACAAATAAAACGAAGTTGACGGAAACGGATGCGGAATGGCATCCATTCCAAGCTCACCAGTTCAATACGCACCGCGACTTGGGGCAATGATAGCGGGGCCTCCACGTTGGACGAGCAGGCGTGGGCCTGTGCTGGGAGGAGGGTGCCCTCACCGCTGCGGCTGTCCACCCCCGTCTTTGCCCCCTGGCTGCGATGAAGCCGGCATTACGCGTCAGGTTGTTGCAGTTGGTGCACGAGTGGTCGTGGACGGGCACGCGCATGCCCGGATGAACAGCGGAGCTCCGCGATGATCCTCAGCAGGCCCAGGTAGCTGTTGAAGATGGCCTGGGTCCACAGTGCTGGCTTCACGCTGCCCTCCCTGGAGATGGCGACTAGCCAGAGCGCGTGCATCCCAGAGCCACCGGTGCCCTGACACGGCGTTGTAAGCCGTTGGGCGGTGGTGGGGGCCACACCACCTCCGCCGATGGCGCACTGCGGCGCCGCGGCGTCGCCCCGGACGCCAGCGGCGGAGGTGATGTGGCCCCCACCACCGCCCAACGGCTTACAACGCCGTGTCAGGGCACCGGTGGCTCTGGGATGCACGTGCCGTTCTTCTTCTTCTTCTTCTTCCTCCTAAATTATGGCGCACACCCACATGGGGGATTGGCCAAGGTGTAGTGGCATAAACAAGGAAATTTCCATAGGCGATAACGACAAAATATTAGCGCCAAGCGTGAAGTTTGAAAAATGGCTAAATGAAAACGACAGAAGACAGCTGACAGAAGACAGCACGTGCCCTCGTTCCGCGACAACTTCTTTGTCGGCGCTGCCAGTGTCGTTGGTGACACGTGCCAGCGTAGAACTTTCGTGCCAGAGGTGCCAGACGGTCATGCTGGAATGAAAAAAAATTCATTGGTTGTTGCGCACATCACTGCTAAAATGGGGCAGATTTCGCGAAGGAGCCGCGCGGCGGGATCTTGCTTTTTTAGTTGTCATTTCACTGTTTTCATTCGGCTTAAGATATGCCAGGGCTCGTTGCGAAGAAAAACGAAGAATGTCACGAAGGGTGGAGTGATTGGATAGAGAGAGAGAAAGAAACGTTTAATGCATATAATGGTTGGGTGGGCCCTCAATCCAGGATTTTGCCGCCGCTCTTGCCCGGCTCACCAGCCAGAGCTAGTCTTCCGAATGTGAGATTGGCAGCGCCACTTCCCAGTCCTCCGTTGTTGGGTTACTGAATCTTGGTCTAGCTGGGTTTTTCTGGCATGCCCATACCATGTAGTATAAGTTATCCACTTCACCGCAGAAGGCGCAATGCGGATCCTATGAATTTGGAAAGATATAGCTGAATTTTACTAGATTTATATAAGTATTCGATTGCAGTTTCCTTAAAATGACTCCTTGCTCCCTGTTTAGATTTTTGTGCGGTTCGGCGCATACTTTCTTCGTTAATCTCAAATATTGGAGTAAATCCCTATAGCGTAATAGCTGTTCTGAATAATTATGTTCCTGCGAATGTTGGGGGTCCTGGGTAATACTCCGCGTGCAGCGGCGTTAGCGCCTTCGTTTTCATCATCCGCAGAGTATCCTAGAGTCCATAACACTATGGATTTAAAGTCTGTGGCTTCTTTTTGTTCTGAGTATTCTTTGCGTGTTTACCAATCCTTCCTCAGGTATAGTTACGACATGCAGTCGGGGAGTCCATAATTTCACACGAGAACTTACCGGAAACCATCGCAAAAGCAATCGCGGCCTCCTCCGTCTCGGCGATTCCCTGGCATCGAATTGATGCCCTATTAAGTAACTTCCCTTGCGCCTACGTACATGCTGTGGTTGATATCCCGTTGACCTGTCCTGCCGCGTCCACGTAAATTGTCTCTTTCATCCCACCCCATGTTCTCTTGATGGCGTTCGTCCTAGCCTTTTTTCTTTCAAATCAAATCAAATTTATTTCAACATCACAACGTACATTGCAATGCTGCGGGTGCAGGCAAAAAGCCTTCTGGAGGCTTGACGAGACCTACACCCTACAAACAAACACTTGGCAGAAACAGCTATGATGATCACTATGTTAGGAATGAGCACAAAACAATAGGAAAAATTAGGAAGAACTCAAAAGAGAAAACGAATGACATGCAATCTTCTTTTAGAGTGAGGAGATACAAGAGCAGTTGGCAAACAGTATTTTAACATTTGACGCCCGTAATTTGTTCGGGTGCCAGGAACTGCCCAGCGGTCAGTGCTACGTGTACTGTACCCATTGGTTCTCAATGTTAATGAAGCAAGATCTTTGAGGTATGTGTCATTTTTGGATATGCCGCGGCGGTAGCGTGAACTAAGCACTGAATTTTGCAATGCGGTGACGGGCAGAAGCTTATCAAATTCGGGGTGCACATTTCTCGGAATGAGCTGCACCTCGACCTTGCTTCTTAGCTGGTCTCCAAATTCCTCCCTGTTCTCCGTAGACCATATGCATGGGGGCCCTAATCTATCGAGTACGTCCCTGCCTGTTTCCTCAGTCCGAACTCTTTCTTCGTCGTCGTCATGTTTTAATTGTCGTGCACAATTGAAAGGGGTGATGTGGGGTTGACAGATTGACAGATCAGTCCGCAGAGGCTGGCGGACTGAGTGGCTTGAAACGTATCTTTTAACGGTGATAGAGTTGACTAGAATTAAGAAATGGGTATAGGAACTATCTCATATGAACGACTCAGATTCTTTGAAAAGATTTGTCAAATCTTTCGCAAGTGGCTGTCTAAAGATGTTTAGAGCTGCGTGGATGTACACTAATGTACCTTTAATCGTTACTATGTATTATTCGGAACCATGTGGAGGTACTGCGTTAAAGGTGCACTGAAGGGGAATCTGAACTCGTCTTTTTTACCGCCGGAACTCGATCGACGCGTTCCAAGCATCCTTAGGAACTTCAAATTATTACCCTGTACGGCCGATTTCCATAATTTAAATCGTTCCGGCTCCCGCCTTTTTTTTTTTTTTGAACTTTCGCAGACGGTAAGAGGAGTCAACTAACGCGTGGAATGCCTTTCAGGCAGTCGCGTGGCGATTTTGCTTTCGCTTTTTTTTTGTTTCTTTTAGGTTTCCGTGAATAAATAGATCTAGTGAGAGACTACATAGCTGCAAATTAGGCCCACGCAAATAAATATAGGCGTGGTCTCTGCTTTCGCCGATCACTACGTATTACTCCGCCAATGGCAGAGCGGCAAGCCGTCACGGGACTGGTTGAAAGGTTGGTTAACTCCTACCGTCTGCGGCGAGATAAAAAAAAAGGCGGAAGCTGGGACGTTTAATCCGATTTAAATTAGGGAAATCAGCCGCACAGGACAATAATTCGAGGTTTCTAAGAATGCTCTAAACGTGTAGGTCGAGTTCGCGCGGTAAAAAGACAAGTTCGGATTCCTCTTCAGTGCACCTAGCTTTGATCGACGAAAAACCTAAGAAAATGTAACTCTAGGCAGTTATGAAGATTCAGAACGTGTCTGTACAG
>NC_143014.1:149582053-149609553 GCF_055824585.1 Amblyomma mixtum | reverse complement strand
AAATGCGATTGAAAAATTCACGTGAGTAGATATAAGTGCAGTATCATATGCATATTGAAATAGTTTGCAAGTGAGTAGCATATTACACATGTCCTTAACGTACGCAGTGAAAAGTAAGGAAGACAATATGGAACCTTGTGGTGCACCAGCCTTGAGGAAAACACAGGAGCTGCAAATGTTTGACATGGAAACAAGCTTGGAACGATCTGTAAGGAAATTATGCGACAACGAGAAAAAGGACCCCGAAAATCAAAATTGTAGGGCTTACCTAACAATATAAATAACATGACATACTGTTTCAAACTCTTTTGCGACATCCAAAAACTGCACATGATACAAGATTTCTTTCAAGTGAAGAAAATAAATGGGCACTCATTTCTTCTAAGGCTTGAATGCCTCTTTTCTCGATAAAACTTTACTAAAATTCGGATTCTCCCCGATTTTTAAATAAAGCTGTTCAATTCTAAGAATGTACGTTTTTTCTAAAACTTTCGCTAAACTAGGCAGGATGGAAATGAGGCGGTAATTGTGCACATACTTAGCATCACCACCTTTAAAAAGGTGCTGAACAACGGTTGTTTTTAACCGTGTAGGAATACTTCCACTTACAATTATGCCGTTTAGGATTTCTAATAAAACTTTCTTCAGAATGTCGAAAAGATCAAACATGCGGATTTTATCGATTCCTGGTGATTGATGAATGCCGAAGCTGCTTAATAAACAGTAAAGTTCTTTCGTGATAGGGCGAAGGAAAGCGGAATAAAATACCGGATAAGTTGTGCTAGCATTGTAATACGATTTCTTGGACGCCCCAGAAAACTTAGCGAATAATTGATTAAAGCTATATTAACGACAGTTGGCAAATCTGAATCAAACATGTTCTGAGCATCGTTACCCGATGCTCAGAACATGTTTGACAGTTTGAAAGTAAACCTCCAACCTCGTTTATAAGAGACAACGCTTTCTTGCCATCATGACGAGATTCATGGAAGCGGTTTCTATTGTATGAACGCTTGGCCGCACGAATAAGGGCATTTGCTTTGTTTCGAGAAGTTATAAACTAAGTACGCAGACTACTATCACTCGGCGTACGTCTGCAGCGTTGCCATAGTAGGTCTTTTTATTCCATAGCGGACACAATCGCACTGTTCATCCATGGTTGATTCGAGCGGCGCTGGCGGGCAAACTTTTGCTTTCACTTGATTTGTAAATAGTTTCCATCGAGCGTGAAAATTTAGTGTATTGTTCCGACCTATCTGTGGTTTCAAGTATACCTGACCAGTCGAAAAAAGCTACGAGTTTATCAAAAGTATCAGTATCAGTAACAGAACGAAAAATGTTAGACGAAAGAGAAGGAAAGCACAACTGACAGGCAATAAAATAATGGTCAGCAACTTTTTGCTGTATTACTGCACCGTAAACAGAAGCAATCTACGTAGGACGTTGAAGTGATCAATGCAAGACTTTAGTGAATGATTAAGAAGTAATTCTTCCCTATTCGGAGTATTAATGATGCTTTCAAGGCCATGTTTTGCAATGATACCTAAGTAATCACAAGCTGAGTACACTGTGGGATTAAGAATATCTATACTAAACTCACCTACTAGACCTATGTTAGGATCTAGCCACGTCCTCATTTAGAAACAAGAGCAAGTTAGTTGAAGGTGGTCTGTATATTGCCGAGAGGGATAATTCGCTAAATTGGTTTGAAATCTTCAGTGCCAAAAAAATAATAATAATAATAATAATAACCTTTTTCTTCATGTTTCTTTTAAAGCAGCTTCTGTCTTGTGAGCTGAGTGTAGCCACTCTTTGGCAACATTCTTTTCAAATTGTAACTAATTTTGTCGAGCCTTTTTCTCTATTCGACAAACCCCGTTTAGTCCGGTCTGAACCTGTCGCAAGAAAGCGCGATAATTATTTGACAACACCGCGGAGGCGGCTGCACGCTTGCAAAGCGCTCATCAAAGAAAGTGGCTTCGTCGCGCCACTTATAAAAACAGTAGCAGACAAGGGAGCGGCCACCTTCTCATAGTTTCTGCGGCTGCTGTCAGAAGCGAGTCTTTTGGCCGAGCCCAGCCAAGCCTCGGCCCATCTCCGCAACGCCGGTATGCCACTGCCGCGTTTCCGTTCTCTCTTTTTTTCTTTTTATTTCCTCTAAAAATTTTCTGTCCGAAGGACTCGCCCGAGACACCGTCTCCGGGGAAAGGGCGGGGCGGGGGAGAGAGGTGGCGCTACGAGCCATCGAGCTTTCCGGCGGCACCTGGAGCGAGCGAACTTATCGAAGCCGACGTTCCCCAGCTACGAAGAGCGAGCGCTTATTGGCAGCTGCGGCGGGGAAGCTCTTTCCGGATGAGATATTGCTGCCGCTTGTAGACCAGGAAAACACAACGAGAAAAGCGCTGAGAGTGGGTGAAAAGAACAAAAAAAAAAAACGGTATGAGCCGGAGGCGGGCAGTTTCTTGCGGCTGCGGCGGTATCGCTTCCGCTCATAAGGCACGAGCCGGATTCATTCGAGACGAGTGCCGGTGGCGGGGCGCAATGGAAATTAATGGACACTTTCTTGACCACCCGCTTTATTACGCAAATGACACGCGATTGTTTTAGTCATGCGTCTGTCTCGCTATGTGCATACGCGGGTGTAGAGTATTAGGCAGGGCAATAAGAGAGCGCGCTTTGAACAGGTCGGGCAGAGAGGAGGAAGGAGCGATCGCATTATCTCCCGTGCGGGTGGGGATTACACTAGGCAGAACGGTGATTAGTCTACGTCCAACTTCCAGTGCCCAGTCTCTTATACTGACCGCTTTGGCGGGAGAACGAGCCGTTGGCCGAGTTGTCTCGAACGTGTCCCATTTCTCGGAGCGAGGTAAAGCTTTGGCCACGCTGAGGTAGCGGACAATTTCTGTAATAGCTCCAACGGGGCTCCGACGGCGCGGGACGGTCTGAAGGTTGGCGTGCGAAAGAGGAAATCAGGAATGGGAGAGACGCGGGAAAGGGGCATTCTGGTCCAGCGACCAAACCCTCGTCGCTCGCTCTTATACCCGAACGCGTGCGTGTAAAACTTTCACGAATAAAGGTTGATTAGCAACTGCCCAGCGTCCAGGGCGGGACACGAAGACGGGCCCCGGAGTACGAGCAGAAATGTGCTCGAAGGCAACTTCGACGAGCGCGCGGGCGGCACGAAGGCCGTAAATACAGCGCGCGGAAACGCGAGACCCGCTCGGGAACCCTGTCCCGCGGACGAGCAGAGATAACGCCGCGACAACGGGCCATTAGGCGGAGAGGTGCTGCTCCTCATTTTCGGGCGAAAATGAGAAGGACCGGGCTTTCTTGCGACGCCGGTGGTCGGACGAAGCGCACGGGAGAGACGCGGGCCGTGAAATATTGAGCAGCGTTCGCTTCCTCCGTCCCCATTTCGCGCAGGTGTCCTAAGGGGATGAACGCCGCCCGCCTCGTATGCGGGCGTAAAAGTGCTCGGAAATGAACGGTGAGTGCACCGGTGAGGTCACGAGCCTCGCGCGGCGCTGCTTGATCGCCGATGTACAAGGCTGTCGACAACGCCGTGGCGGGAATCGAACGCTCGACCTGCGCACGCGTGGCGCGGCGTGCTCGAACCTAAGACTGTCAGCAATTTTTAGAAATAGGCTTTTTGATTTAGAATAGCGCTATTTTTTTGGCATAACGTTCTCAGAGGTGTACATAAAATAGCCCCTTTTATCTTATAGCAGCACGTTTTATTTTATAGCAGCATTTTTATCTTATAGCAGCAAGTTTGATCTTATCTAACTATTCCCGTCATACCAGCATTACTACCATGAAAAGTACCTGAAATTCTAGAGGCCCGTGTACTGTGCGATGTCAGTGCACTTAAAAGAACCCCAGGTGGTCGAAATTTCCGGAGCCCTCCACTACGGCGTCTCTCATAGCCTTAGTCGCTTTGGGACGTTAAACCCCATAAACCAAACCAAACCCTTACTCTGCCGGACCTTCGTGCCGTAAATGTTTTCGACTGTGCCTTTTCCATAGAATGTATCATCACAACACTGTATTAAAGGATCATCTTTTTGCTCCCCCATCATACGTATCGTCCCGTTTTGACCGCATGTTTAAAGTTGCTGTTCCATTTTCCAGAACAAAAGTGTGTCATAATTCATTTACTCCAAAAACCAGCGCAGACTGGAACGACCTTCCTCCCTCCATCGCTGCCATTTCTGACATCTACGATTTCAAAACTATTGTATTTTCTGCCGTTTTGTAAACTAGTATTGTATAACATGCACTGTTTATTTTATGTACCTTATACGACTCCGTTCTGTAATGCCTTCGGGCCTGGAAAGTATCTGAAATAAATAAATAAATAAATAATGTATCAGAATACAGCTGAGACATGCTAACTGGTAGGCTTTCTAACTAATTTTGAATAGTGAACTTTTTAATTAATACTGTTAGGCTCCTTATTCGTCGAGAAGCTAGTTGCCCATAGTAAGCATTCATATCAGTTTTTAAAATTTCGAAAATGCCGTTCTCGTAACCGCTGCAATGCAAGCAATTTTGCGGCGGCACATGGCCGAAACCGAAACTGCGCGCCATGAAAGAGCGCTAACTTTTCCTAGGCCTTTCCTTTCCTAAGATACAGTGCCTAGAATATCCTGCAGTATATTTCTAGGCACTATACCTTAGCAGTTCGGAGTATGGTTCGGAGCGCCTGTCCCGTGCGCTCCGTCCAATCGACGCTCCCAGTTGGGCGCTGCGAGAGGAGCACGTGACACCTGCGTCGCTGCGTGACGTGCGCTCGTAGGTGTGACTAGCGCTCTTTCTGGCCGCGCGGTTACGCTTTCGCCTCTGTGCGGCCCCAGAATTGCTTGCGCTGCAGCGGCGACGGAAAAGCATTTCCGAGATTCTAAAAACTTATATGGATAATAATTACGTTGGGCTACAGCCTACTACCACTAGGCTCCTTAATTATTGAGAGGCGTGCAGCCCACCTTAAGTAATATCCATATCAGTTTTTAGAATTTCGCAAACGCGGTTACCCTCGGCGTTTTGTCCGAGGAAATGTTGGCTGTTTAGACGAGTTACATGCACTGGAGAGATTACTTTGCCTGCAAGTTTCTCATAAGCTCATGTATTTTTGTGCGATGTAGCCAAAATTTGTTGGGCCACAGCGCCGACGGGAGCCGCGTTTTCGGAATTCTAAAAAAATTGGCAGTGGTTTAGCTATGGTTAAACCTTGAGGATAGCGAAAGCGACGAGGAGAGAGAGAGAGGCGATGGAGAGCGCGCGGCAGTGGCGGCGGCCCCGGCACGCTATGCGCCGCTACTGCGCATGCGCAACTGGCGAGCGCGGCGGCGGCACCTCTGAGTCACCCGCGCAGCGACGGCGGCGGCGCGCCAGCTGTGCGCCGTGTGACGTCACTGCTCCTCGCGCATGCGTAGTATGGCCTTTCGTCAGCTCCGCGAAATGGCCCAGTGACTCCCGTAGTGTTGCTTTCGCAACAAAAATGATATGGATACTACTTACGGTGGGCTAGACGCCTGTCATAACTAAAGAACGTAACAGTAATAGTTAAAAAGTTAACTATTCAATATGAATCAACCAACATGCTATTTAGCATGTCTTAGCTGCATTCTGATGTACTACACAGCTGACAACGCTATGCCGAAAAAGCGCGCTTCTAACTCAAAAAGCCTATTTCTAGAAATTGTGTAAAATATTAGGTGAAACACCTGTATATACCAAGTGTTTCAGGGAAGCCCGCCACTTACGTTTAAAAATATTTTTCGGTTAAACAGATGCTTTTTGCGGTACAGTAATACCAGTGCTGGCGGACGTCTGAAAACAGGCGAATCACGTTAACTATAAAGTGATTAACTAAATTCTAATAATTAACATCTTAACTACTACCAATAGGCGCCTGACTGCAATTAGAGATTTGTAGCCGGCAGTTATTAATGGCGATATGATTTTTTAGATTTTCGAAAACGCGATCACCCTCACCTCTGTGGCTTGAGAAATTTGGGCCATTTCTCTCGCCATTCGAAAATGGCGCGCTTGCGGAGAGCGTAAAGCGACGTCCATAAGAAACACGTCTCTACGTGACGCACATGCCACGTGACATTCTCTGCCCCGCCCGCGTGGAGCAACGATGAAGCGAAGAGCCACGGGGCTCAAAGCGGCGTCCATCAAATCGCAACAACCCGTGACGCACTTAACACGTGACAATCTCTGCTCCATCCGCGTTGCGGTGCTCCTCGCTCTTCGCCACTTCGACGCAGAGTCAATGCAGTGTTTGCAGTGCATTGTACAGCAAGGCATTCAATTTTGTACATGAGAGAGTTCATTGAAAGGGTTGAAATTAACTAATCAACCTTTAAGTTTTCGGTTTAGGCGCAAGATAATATTGCGCTATTAAAGGCCGTCATCGTCGTTGGCGAGCCCATTTTTAAAATTTTCTGAGTCTCTACTGTGGTTAGAAATATCGAGCTTCAGAAATGCGCTTCTGGAAGCTGATTGAGGGGGCTTTCCCGCGTTGCCCATTTATGAAATGCCGTCGCTGCGCATAATATCGCCGCCGAAATCACGTTAACTTCTTCTACATCATAAAATACATAAACTATGTCTGTGTTTGCTGCATTAGAAATTCCGGTGGCGCCATTTGATCAATGGGCAACTCGGGAAAGTTAGTTGGTTTATTTGTTTATTGGGGTTTAACGTCCCAAAGCAACTTAGGCTATGACGGACGCCGTAGTGAAGGGCTGCGGAAATTCCGACCACCTGGGAATCTTTAACGTGTACTGACATCGCACAGCAAACGGGCCTCTAGAATTTCGCCTTCATCGAAATTCGGCCGCCGCGGCCGGGATCGAACCCGCGTCTTTCGGGTCAGCAGCCGAGCGCCGTAACCACTGAGCCACCACGGCGGGCCCTCGGGAAAGTCAATTTAACAACCTTTGGAGGCGATATTTCGAGCTTTCGATATTTCGAAGCACGATGCCTATTCAGATAATCTGATAACTGGGCACGACTTCGCAGTCGACGGACTTCAATTTCGTAACATAATCTTGTCAACCACAAATTAAAAACCTGATTAATTCATTTCAGTCAATTAATCGTCCGATGACTGAACTCTATCATGTATACGTAATGTCCGCCTTGCTGTATAATCTGCCTGCACAGACCGCACCAACTTATCTCTACCGGTCTCTTAAATCAAAGTGAGTGTAGATTTAAATTAAACCACCGGGTATATTGAGCAGACAAGAGCAGGGAAATGAAGTTCTCCTTATGACATCTTGGTTTCGGTGACTGATGGCACCCCGGTAGATAGGTATACATACATAAAATATAAAGAGAGACAGAGGTGCAGAGTGTCGATAAGCGTTTCTGGGTGCCCGTTCACATGCAATGTTGAACTTTATGCAAAATGCTATTTGTTGCTTCAGAGTGAACAGTATACAAGTCACGCGCAATATACGAGACTGGCGCTGCCTGTTCAGTTTTTCTTTTAAATGTTTTTATTTATTTCTTCCTGGAAACTTGGAGCATGCTTGGCCGCGGAACTTGCGGTTTTACGGGGGTAAGTGAATGAAGAAAATGCAGTGAGGTGTGTAGAGAGCACTTGGCTGTGGGGTACAAACCATGAGAGGGGGTAACTTGTTTCCTTTTTTTTATTGCCATTTTAGCAACGCAATGAGTCACAGAGGTCGAAGAAGCAGCAGAAAACAAAAGAAAACTATACTATATCGCAACGGTAATAAAAAAATTGGCAGTGGTTTAGCTCTGGTTAAACCTGGAGGATTGCGAAAGCAACGAGGAGGGAGAGAGAGAGGCGATGGAGAGCGCGCGGCAGCGGCGGCGGCCCCGGCACGCTAGCTATGCGCCGCCACTGCGCATGCGCGACTGGCGAGCGCGGCGGCTGCACCTCTGAGTCACCCGCGCAGCGACGGCGGCGGCGCGCCAGCTGTGCGCCGTGTGACGTCACTGCTCCTCGCGCATGCGCAGTGTGGCCTTGCCCTAGCTCCGCGAAATGGCTCGGCGACTTGCGTAGTGCTGCTTTCGCAACAAAAGCAGTCCCATGGTGTAACGGCGATACATTCTAAAATCGATGAGAATTTCTCAAATTTTGATAGAGCCACCTTCTGCCTTTAATACTGACAACGAATAGCGGTTCGCGAAAGTAGGCCTAATGTATGCTGCTTACGTGCTTTATCGTGCCACCACGTCAGCTACAGTGTTCGAAGGACTTTCATAGTAAGCCCCGCTATTCGCTGAAAACCTACTCAGTACATGCCCTGAAATACTGATTACTCTTTCTTCAGTGGCTTAGTTATCAGTGAATCAGTGGATGATTTTTCGCCCCAGCTGAACCCTTTCTCTCTTGCAGTCGGTGAGGTGCCGAAAATAAAGCACGTTTCAGCGCCTCATGCAACCTCGCGAGCCGCACTGCATAAAGAAAAGCGAAGCGACAAGAAAAAATAGCTGTAGTTGATAGCATTGAATGGCGCAGTTAAAATGTTATTCTAGGTTCTGAACGTGGGCTGCGACGAACTTTTTGATGCAGGAAAACTACTATATTTCTACCATATATTTGTAGGGCTCGGTGGGGGTATAAGTGAAAGAACAGGTGGACAAGTTGTCAACAAACTGCCGCCAGCTGTGCCATTGCATCAGTAAGGTAATGAACTACACGTAATCGCATGCACGCAGGTAAAAAATAAATGCAATTATTCAAGTCGAGAAATTCGTAAAATAAAGAGCGCTGAGAATAGAGGCCAGAGCAACGAGCTGAAGCCGCGAGTAAAAGTCTACCCACTAAACTCATGAGCCGTACAAAAAGTGCGAGGCAGCCCCATCCACGTACAGTATCGGCTTCCGTTTGACAACTATGCTCACTTTAACAAATAAAAATGTATTGAATTACTGGCGAAATCCTCATTGCAATGATAGCAACGCGTTTGAGAAAACGAGACGTTCCCAGGACCAACGGTGTCCAGTCTTTTTGCAAATATGTGCGTATGCATTAGTACCTGGGAAGATATACGGGCACATATTTGCATGTCTGCATGGCCGCTATATAATACCATACGGGAAGAGAAATGGGCAAACATTTGCATATCCGCTTGGACGCTATACGTGGCGAGCGCAAGTAGACTCCGCTTGGGAATTATATGCCTCCGACAAATATTTCTCTTTGAGGAAAGAGTGCCAACTTCCGCTGGGAAGTACTCGCTTCTTGTGCTTTCGATAACTCTTGTTACTGCGGGAACTAGCTGGGGTCGTGAATCACCCGATGTACGGGGCCATTTCCCATTAGAGCTACAGCTGAAGTGGAATTCTCTTTTGGATGCAGAGCTGCGGCTGCACCGCACAGATCGTTGGTCTGGGCCTCGCGTTCGTTGATTGGCCGTATGCGGCGGCTGCGTGCCGTTTCATGTCACGTGCTACATAAGCGACTGACGGCAGCGCTCCTGTGTATAAGTAGCGCTGATACAGCAGTAGTTGCAGCTCCGGCGGTCTAACTTCGTAATTTAACTAACTCGCAAGCGTGCGCATCGGCGCGCTCGCGCGCAGTGTCTTTCCCGTGTCATCGTTCCTTCGTTCGGCCACTTTTTCTTTCATTAATTCGTTTCACCGTCCGTCCGCTTTTTCGTTCGTTTCGTAAGAACTATACGGGTAGAAGAAGCAACGAAAATAAAAATGAAAACTTGGGTGGTAGTCGGGCCTCACATTTATGTATACCTGACATGTAACAGTTCTCCTTTTCTTTCTTTTGATTTTCCCATTCCCTGCTTGTTCGCTGCGTTAAGGCCTTCAGCTGTGGACAGCTGCGTCTGACGTCGGTAACTGGGGCGAAATCGTCTTTCGTTTCTTTCTCCTTCTGCGCTTACGCCAGCGCAGGGAGACACGGATCATACCTCATCACACCAAACGTGACGGGCCTGCCGTATACAGGCGCATCGTTCGAGGGCCCGACGGATCCGCGGTCGCTTGCGGCGAATGACTCTCCTCTGGATGGCGGCGCCGCGCGGGTCAACACCGGGGTTGCGGTTTGGCGACCCGCGGTCGGTGCAGCAACCGACGCGTGGCCCGGGAGCGGAAGGAAGGGCGTAGTACAGAGGAGTAGAGAAGCTCGCTGTAAGGACGCCCGTACATAAAAAGCACAGCGGGTGCTCGGACCCAGCGGAACGCATGCACGGACGGCTTCTTGCTCGAAGCTCTGCCGCTCGCTTGTCGCTCTCCGTGAGATGAGTGAGTGCCGAAGGTGCTACCGCATAGGTTTCACAGATACTTCTTAATGAGTTTTGCACTTGTATACTCATTTATATAACAGCGCAGACAATTGGGCAAATTGCTTTTCTAGCGCTGTGGCCGATGGAAAGTGTTACTACGTGTATTACCATATTAACATGGTTGTGAGAGTGCGCTATGGTGCATTGCTTTCTGTGAAAAAAGTACTTCCGCACTCAACGACTAGCGTGTCAAGTCTTTTCTCACGCTACCGACGTCACGAAACCGCCCATCGATAAATGGTTCCGCTGGGCTCCCTATATATTTTTTTCGTTTTATTTCCTTGAAGAATCTGCTTGGGTTATATTCAACAAAATTTTCAATAAATGATCATGAGCAGGTGGTGGCAACGTTGCGCTAGGAATCATTTATCCGTTGAAAATCGCTTAAGTCATTGACTCGCAAAAATATTTTCTTCCTGTAGTGTCGATAGCATAAACATCACATTTGTCAAAATACAGGAGTGTATTTGGCCATCATCTGGTGTAAATTTAAGAACAATTAACAACCTCTGGCCTGACGGCTGGAACGTACGGAAGCTGGCAATAATTCACAAATGAGGAGACGAGAAATTTCTAATTTCATCCCGTTTCCTTCAAGACCACTTCAGGTAATATGTTATATCTTCTCAACTAGCTCAGAAGCTTGACTCGCATTTATTCTTTCACAACTATCAGCATATCTCTCAAGATTATTTCACTTGCGAAACACAACTTGAGTGTTTCACTAACTCCGTAGTTTCACTCAATATTCACGCGCATTTCTTTCATAATACCGCACAATAGAATGAGGGGTCGTAAATCATTACATATTCTTGTATTTTTCTGTAGCCTTTCAAAGGTATATATGTTCTGCTACTACTTCAACTAGGCACATATAGTTTTGACCCTATGCGCTCTAATGGCTGCGCATTTTCTCACTAACCGGTCCTAGTTAGTTTTAGTTGACAATAAGAACTCTTTCCCGAATCCCGTTTCTTACCGCTTTGCAACTTTTGTTCTTGGACAGTCAGTATGCATAATTGAAAATAATGAGTTTTCATCCTATGTCTCCTCATTTAGCCTTTTGATGATGACAGTGCAATTTACTGCGAAACGACTACTGACCATGCTCTCTTCCATTTAGTCTTGACTACATATCCGTGTTATGGGACGAATGGTTGATGAGGCTCGACACTAGCAAACTGTGTGCAATATGGATGCCCCGCAGTAACGCACAAGAATAGACATTTGGGCTAGTTGGGCTAGTAACGTCCCTCTGATTGCTTGCACACTGGATGCCGACCGAAATGATATTGATAAAGCGTGCAAATATAGTCTAACCTCCTGTGGTGAGAATATGGTTTATGGTTTATAGGGGTTTAACGTCCCAAAGCGACTCAGGCTATGAGGTCGCCATAGTGGAGGGCTCCGGAAAATTCGACCATCTGGGGTTCTTTAACGTGCACTAACATCGCACAGTACACGGGCCTCTAGAATTTCGCCTCCAGCGAAATTCGAGCGCCGCGGCCGGGGTCGAACCCGCGTCTTTCGGGTCAGCAGCCGAGCACCATAACCACTGAGCCACCATGGCGGCGGTGGTAAGAATATGTTAATCATGTAACTGGCGACGTTGATCCCACTCTGCGATGCCTGGAACAAAATTTCGCTAGCATACCGACATCCATTAAATTACAGCTCTACAACACAATATTCCGACCTAAACTTGAACGTAGAGCCTTTATATGTGAACCTGGTACTGAATGCCTGGTAGAACTGACTGAATATATGCAGAATCTATGCTTTTTTCTAAACAACTATCACCGCGCTGCAAATGTCATGGCCATGAAATCGAATTTGCTCCTCCCCGAATTAGTACAACGAAAAATGGTTCGTCTATGTTTATTCCATAATGTATATTATTGTGGTAACCTACATTACCTTCTATAAAAATCCTACTTGCCGCTGTGCTTCGATCTTGGTCATGACGTTAGATGCTTTCAATGTGATACAAATAAGTTTCTAAACCAATTCCTGCAGAACACATTTTCTCATTGGAGCCACCTCTCTGATCCAAATGTCCCTCTTGCACATATAAAATCCTTACAACAACTTTTCAACCTGCTAAGATCGTGCGCTGGATCGCGTGCCGAGATTTTCTGGACATTCAACTACTAGCTCCATCTCTTTGCCGCCAGTACCGAATATCGCGTAACTCATTGGTTTAAACTCGTAATTTTGATAAAACTACAGAGACCATTGTTATTCTGCACGAACATGGTGATTACCATGGCCTACTCTTCCTCACGCTGCAAAATCTGACGTATAAAATGGTTCCTGCGTTCACAACAAATATTTCCGAGGGCCAAAAAAAAAATCAATGGGATGTACCAAAAATTTGAAATTCCCGCTCTAATTCTGACAGTACAGCACCACGCGACACCTGCCGGCAGTCGTGCAAGTTAGAAGCGTTTGTCCAGATTTCCTGAGCTTGGACTAAATACTCAAAGGTGTAATATTTTATTGTATGCCTCTAGTAAAGTTCATAGTATAATCTTAATGTGCTTTTAGTTCGGATTTTTTTATCTATGCTTAGCTACTCCTTTTGAGAATCTATAACTCTCTTATTCTATATTCTCTTAATGATATTTTTAGAAATAAGAACTTGAGAATCATTGCGTTTTTTTTGCATGTTGTGGAAAATTTGTCCGTCATCTATTTGCTTTGCAACGCGCTCGCTTCGGTAACGGCCTCTGTATGTCCTTCAAATAAGTATATAAAATGCTAATTAATTACTCGAACTGAAACTGAAGCTATAAAGGCGAACGAAACAAACCGTTCGTTGCTGTCATGAGTCCGTGGTGATAAAGCCGAGACCCACAAGGAAAAAATCATATATAGAAAAAACTTCGCTGGCTATCGACACTTAAGGGTTACTTCTGTTTGATTGTTTCCCCGAAAATAGACTGTCTAGAACGCACTGCAACAGTTCATAAAGAAAACGAGAACAACTCATTACGTCATCAGTGATTGAAATCTCAGGTGAATCGGAGCCTACAGGATGTTTGCGCGCTGCGCTGATATTGTATTCGCCATGAGCGTTCGTCATCACAGGAACAGCGTTGGTGACCCATATGTGCCCATTAGAGATTCGCGAGCGACAGTGTCAATTGTGACATGCAGGTGGCGACAACACACGGGCAGCCAATGTTGTTTGATCGGCGAGGGTGTTTCAGCTCCTCGGTTGTTGTGCCAAGAAGGCTTCTTCTTCGAGGAGGTATACTCTAAACTCAGATGAGCCTATGTGGGGGTAAAAAGGAAGTAGGCTGTTATCTCGCGCAGTCCCTTTTAGGGGCAGGGTATGCTGCCCAAGTCCCGGGGTAGATTTCGATCACTAAGTATATGGAAGGCTTACTCTCGGCACGGAGGCATATTCCCCTCGCAGAGCATAGTAACATGATGTAGTTTTCAATGGGACGAGGCTTTCAATAGCGGCACCAGAGATCTTCAAGCTAGCAAAGAGAGGAGATTGAAACCTGCGTTAAAATCGTCGTAACTGCTACAACTTGGCATGTTAAGGCGAAAGCCTTTAATGGCACATACTCGCGGCCATGACTCAGTCCGTCCATCCATTACATCTGAAGTGAAAGTCGTAACTAGTCATGACTAGTCACAAGTCCCGACCAACTGGTCATTAACCAGAAAAAAAATCCTAAAATCTTGTGCACGGCGAGAATCGAAAAACCATCCTTCCGTTCCATAGCTGTGCTTGCTAACCACTATGATACGCCGAATTCCTGCCACCGTATATGCAGTTCTCCTTGTCTAGCGTAAGGACGCTGGAGAGCAATGCGGGAAAGGCTTTCGCCTCATCGCACTTTATATCACCAAAATGCCCCCTCGAATTTTTTTTTTGAAGCGGGAATTTGTTTCTGCTTGCAACCTTAAGTATTGCTTATTTTTAATGATGACAATCTACCCAGGGCTCGGGCAATATACCCTGACCCTTAAAGAGAGTGTGCTAGAGGACAGCTTACTCCTTTTTGATTCCCATACAGGCTACTTCGTGTTTGGAGTGTATACTGTCCTTACAGGAAGAGCGCTCCATACCCGGGACCACCACCGGGTGCTGCGGCAGACAATGGACGCCCTGCAAGGGGGATGCAGCCATGGCCGCTGACACCGAGAATCGGGAATACCTACGGAACGACGATAAGGCCAGTGCAACGCCACCAGTAAACGAAAGTTATTCAACTGTCGTGGGTATTGAGAAGGTTTTGAAGCGGTTAGCCATAAGCACCGCTCAGTGGCTTGCCGGTGATCATCTCACCAGTGCAAAGTTGGGCTGACATAGTGTGCCAAACGCTTTGATCGAAGCTGTCAAGTCTCTCCTGGGTACAGCCCCATTACGCTGCAGATCAACAATTCGAAGGCCCCTTCCCTTGGATGTCTCAGAAGAGTAGGGTATGTTGATACCCTCCTGCAGTGCAGTAAAATCGGTGACGACCGTGTTCAAGTTAAACTGCCTCGCACTTACATGAAAAACACGTGTGTCATCAGAGGTACTCCTACGTGGTATACGGAGAAGGACCTCCTCAGCTGCTTGAAGCCGCAAGGTGTTCTTCCCGTGCGTCGCATCGTTCGTCGCGTAGAATCGTCAGTAAATGAATGGTCAGTGAAACCAACGAATTATGTTGTGCTGACATCTGCACCGAATACTGAGAGCCCGAAGGAAATTTTTACCCAGCATCACACCACCGAGTACACTGATATGCCTCCCCGCTGTTCCCGGTGCCGACAGCGTATTAGGCATGCAACCGAGCTTTGCACAAAGGGCCGACGCTGTAAGCGATGCGTAAAGATACGTGCCCACTGGGCATGGTGACCCACAGGTGCCTCATGTCTTTTCAAGCTACCACTGCACTTGCTACGCCGTAAGTTATATTCTCCAATTAATCAACTTTCTTCTTTGAAGCGATCGGTAGCTTTGCCAAGAGGCGATGACTCGTGTGCGTAACTTAGCTTAGCTAGCATGGCCGCCTACCTGATAGCCTGGTTCTCTTGCAAACGGCCTTGGTGTCGCAGTTTGTGGCGTCTTTGATAACTTTTTTCTGATGCTTGGAGTAGCGGTTTAATCCTTGTTTACCTTACTCATACAATAACTCCTTTTTAACAGCCCTTCCAATGGCTGCGGCTCCGATAGTACCAATACATTGTTTATATTTTTAATAATTTTTCTTTGCAGCTATGCAAATATTTTAAAAATTAATTTTATATTTTTCCACTTATGATTGGATTGAGACCGTTATACTGTAAAGAGGAAGATGAGCAGCGGCGGCCGCCGCTCCGCTAGCGCGCGGCGCGAGATCGCTGGCTGGATGACCGAAGCTCGGACCGGCATTTTGGCTAGCTGTCGCTAAGTTACTTTCCCCGGAAATCCTGCTACAATTTGGTGGAGCTGTGCTGGGTACAGCCTTTGGCCAACGTCCTGGAGCTTCGCAGCAGAACGATCGCTCCAGCCATGTCCACCGACGCAAGCCAGTCATCTTCCCTTTCGCCTACGCCCGTCGTTTGCCCTGGCGCTCTCCGACAGCGGGACCCAGCCATTTTCACCGGGTCCGATGATCACGACGTGGAGGATTGGCTTGCCTCCTACGAGCGGATAAGTGGCCACAACCGGTGGGACGACGCCATGAAATTGAACAACGTGGTGTTTTACCTCTCGGACGTGGCCAGCCTATGGCACAGGAACCATGAAGCAGACTTTACCACCTGGTCTGCCTTCAAAAGAGCCTTTTCTGACATCTTTGGGCGCCCTGCAGTACGCAAGCTGCGCGCTGAACAGCGCCTGCGAGTGAGAGCCCAGCTGCAGGGAGAATCGTTCACGAGTTATATCGAGGATGTCATCAACCTCTGTTCAAGGGTAGACTCGTCTATGACCGAGGTGGACCGGATTAAGCATGTCCTGAAAGGCATCGAAACGGAAGCATTTCAGATGCTTATCGCCCGGAACCCTACCACCGTTGCCGAAGTATTCAACCTGTGTCAGAGCTACGATGAGCTCCGCAAGCAGCGCATTCTGGTGCTACCACCTTCCGTGCAGCCTGACTCGCTTTCCAGCCTCGCTGTGACAACTTCTCACAGCCCGCTACTTGACCAGATAAAAGACTTTGTACGTGAGGAGGTGGCTCGACAGCTGTCACTTCTTCACAGCGTGCAGGGGCCTCCCTCCAACCTGGATCCGACCCTACAAACGGTGATTCGCGAGCAAGTGACCGAAGCGCTACCACCTGTTCGTCCGCCGGTTCCCGCTGCAGCGCCGCTCACATACGCTGACGCCGTCCGAAAACCAAGAGCCGAGCCGTTTGTCTCGTATTATCCTCCGACGCCGCCGCCTGCCTTTCCAACTCGACCACCTCCTGCTCGTGTCAACCCTTGGCGCACCCGTGACAACCGTCCTATTTGCTATGCATGTGGTGTCCCTGGCCACGTTGCGCGCCTGTGCCGACGCCGTGTGCCACCACCCGTGGATGACCCCAGGACCTACGTCTACGCGGCACCACAGCCCCCGCCACGTCCGTCGGCTGCCGAACAGCTTGATGCCTCCGATCGCCGCCCGTATTCTCGCCGCCGTTCGCCATCCCCGCGGCGCCGTTCTGTTTCGCCACTGCGTCCTCATTCCCCTATGCGCCAGGAAAACTAGTTGCCGCAGTTCCCGAGGCAAGAACTGCGTATTCGGCGACAAGTTCAAGGCCTCGTTTGTCCCCAGCGAATGTGCTCGACGTTTCTGTGGAGGGCCACACCGCCTTGGCGCTTGTTGATACTGGCGCTGCTGTTTCTGTGATGAATGAGAAACTGTGCCGCAAACTTCGCAAAGTGACGACGCCGTTATCCGGATTTTCGCTTCATACAGCTAATGCGCAGCGAATCTCGCCTTTAGCCGCCTGCACAGCCAGGGTCATCATTCACGGTTCCTTATATACTGTTGAATTCGTCGTTCTCTCATCGTGCTCGCATGACATTATTTTAGGTTGGGCCTTTCTTTCCCAACATGAGGCCCTCATCGACTGCACTCGTGCCGAGCTCGAACTTCTTCCGTGCAGTGCTCCCTCGCCTGATACGTCATCTTCGTGGGGCAAACTGTCTGTGGCTGACGACATCGAGATTCCTCCGTGCTCATCTGTTCCTGTCCCTGTCTCCTGCCTCACCGCATCTGACGGCGCCGTCGTCTTTACACCATCCGACGTCTTCATCTCTCGACACGGTCTGCCTCTGCCATTCGCTGTGCTCACTGTTCAAGACGGCTGCAGCCTCATCCCGATCTCGAACCCTTTTTTGAGCCCCTGCATATTTCTCCGTGGCGAATGCCTTGGCCACATTCAGCCCGTCGACTCTTTGCTCGATCCCGAACGATGCGCCGAATCATGTTCTCTTGCTACTAATTCTCTTACTTTGCCCGCATCTCCCGTTGTGGCCACAGACGATGCCTTTGCCGATCCCATCGACGCCAGTCTTGCCACACCGCAACGCGCCCGACTACTTCACCTACTGAACCAATTTCGCTCTTCTTTCGACGTGGCTCAAAACCGACTCGGCCGCACGTCTACCGTGACCCATGAGATCGACACCGGAGCCCACTTGCCGCTTCGTCAACGCCCGTACCGAGTTTCGGCTGCCGAACGCCAGATTATCAACACTCAGGTGGACGACATGCTTCAGCGAGGCGTCATTCAACCATCCAGTAGTCCATTGGCCTCTCCTGTGGTTCTGGTGAAGAAAAAAGATGGCACAATACGATTGTGCGTCGATTATCGGCGGCTTAACAAGATCACCCGCAAAGACGTTTACCCGCTGCCGCGAATCGATGACGCCCTTGACTGCCTCCAAGGCGCGGAGTTCTTTTCTTCTTTAGACCTGCGTTCGGGGTATTGGCAGGTCCCTGTGGCGGAGGCTAACCGTGTCAAGACGGCTTTTGTTACACCAGATGGCCTGTACGAATTTACCGTCATGCCTTTCGGCCTTTGTAATGCCCCAGCGACTTTCGAGCGAATGATGGACTCCATTTTACGCGGCCTGAAGTGGACCACGTGCCTGTGCTACTTAGACGACATTGTCGTCTTCGCGCCTGATTTTGAGACGCACCTTCACCGCTTGGAGCACGTGTTGACATGTTTAACTGCCGCGGGGCTCCAACTTAATCTCAAAAAGTGTCGCTTTGGCGCCCGCCAACTGACAATATTAGGTCACGTCGTCTCTAAGGATGGCGTGCTTCCTGACCCAGCCAAACTTCGTGCCGTCGCTGAGTTCCCCAAGCCATCGACTCAGAAGGAACTTCGCAGCTTTCTCGGCCTGTGTTCTTATTTCCGACGGTTCGTCCGAAATTTCGCCTCTATCATCGCACCACTTACGAACCTTCTTCGGGGCGCCAACAACCTGTCCGATTGGTCACCTGACTGCGACGACGCCTTCATCACCTTACGTCGGCTGCTCACAGCGCCTCCCATTTTACGCCACTTCGACCCCACTGCTCCCACTGAAATTCACACCGATGCCAGTGGCGTTGGCCTCGGCGCTGTCCTTACGCAACGTAAACCCGGATTTCCCGAGTATGTCGTTGCCTACGCGAGCCGTGCACTGACAAAACCGGAATCCAACTACTCAGTAACCGAGAAGGAATGCTTGGCGATTGTTTGGGCGATCGGAAAGTTTCGCCCTTACGTTTATGGCCGCCCTTTCGATATCGTCACGGACCATCATTCCCTGTGCTGGCTGGCCTCCTTGAAAGACGTACCCTACAGGCCGCCTCGCTCGCTGGGCCCTACGCCTACAGGAGTATGATATCCGTGTCATCTATCGCTCCGGCCGAAAACATAACGACGCCGACGCATTGTCCCGCTCTCCACTGCCGCCAGACGTCGTCTGCCACTCGCCAACCGGTTGCGCTTCGCTGTCGTTTTCAACAGATACCATGGGCAGCGAGCAAAATAAGGACCCCTGGATATCTTCGCTTGTAAGTTTTCTCTCAAATTCCTCGGCGGCACCCGTGCCTCGTGCCCTACGCCGCCAGGCTGCTCACTTATCCATTCGTGATGGTCTATTGTACCGCCGCAACTACGTCCCTACCGGCAGGAAGTGGTTGCTTGTCGTCCCTGCCCATCTGCGGTCGACATTCTGCGCCCTGTTTCACAACGACCCGCAGTCTGCTCATGCCGGCGCCTTTGAACATACACGCGACTCCGTCTCCGCTATTATTGGCGCGGTATGTCCACCTACGTCCGCAAATACGTCCGCTCGTGCCCTGACTGTCAACGTCGCAAGCCGGCTCCTCACCACTCAGTCGGCCAGATGCAGCCTCTCCCTTGCCCTTCCCGTCCTTTTGACAGAGTTGGGATTGACCTCTACGGCCCCCTTCCTTTATTGCTGCTGGCAACCGCTGGGTTATTGTAGCCGTCGACCACCTCGCGCGTTACGCCGAAACCGCGGCTCTTCCTGCTGCTACGGCACCACACGTTGCCTCTTTCATCTTGCATCACTTCATTCTTCGCCATGGAGCGCCCCGGGAACTGCTGAGCGACCGTGGGCGCGTCTTTCTGTCCGAGGTCGTGGAATCTCTTCTCAAACAGTGTAAGATCACTCACCATACCGCCACGGCCTACCATCCTCAGACTAACGGTTTGACGGAACGGTTTAACCGCACCTTGGGCGATATGCTGTCGATGTACGTGTCTTCCGACCACTCCGACTGGGACCGGATCCTGCCGTTCATCACCTACGCCTACAACACCGCCACGCAGACCACCACCGGCGAGCAGGGGCGTCAAAAATTCCGTTTCGACACAAGCCACACTGATGACAGTTTTCTACCCGGCTCTCTCGTCTGGCTTCACGTGCCGTCTACCTCCCCTGGCCTTTCCTCCAAACTTCTCCCCAAGTACCACGGACCTTACCGCATCGTAGAGCGCACTTCCCCGGTCAACTACATTGTCGACCCGGTGACACCCTCCCCAGATCAACGCCGACGCAGCCGCGAGACTGTTCATGTGTCACGCCTGAAGCCGTACTATGACCCGTGTGTGTTGTCGTCTCCCTGACTCGCTAGGATGGCTTCGCCTTCAGCCCGGGGGTAATTGTAAAGAGGAAGATGAGCAGCGGCGGCCGCCGCTCCGCTAGCGCGCGGCGCGAGATCGCTGGCTGGATGACCGAAGCTCGGACCGGCATTTTGGCTAGCTGTCGCTAAGTTACCTTCCCCGGAAATCCTGCTAGAGTTCTTAATAATACGGGCCGGGAAACTGCTATTTCTAAGTCTTTCTTTCAACAAGTCCCACCATAGTATTAGTAACAGTCAACCTCAGTATAATCTCAGATAATTGTTTTCAATTACGACAATGAGCACAAGAAACCAGTCCAGAGCACAGGTGCTGCCCACCAGGAAGCTTCGTTTTCTGACTGGGTCTCCATTTGACTGATTTTTTATGCCAACTAAAGTGTAATACGAATGTTCACAGTATTGTGGCCGTTACTTGCTCCAAGTCTATAATACGTGGCCATGATTTGCTGCCGGCATCTTTTCAGAGGTTGGCGTTTTGCAGAGAAAAGGTTTTGAATACCGGACGGCGCTGTGTTGTGAAGTCAATGAAATCATTACATTAAGTGATGATTTTGGACTGTCTTTCTCAATAGAGACAATGCGATTACAGTCAGCACGAATAAGTGTGTCTGGATGCTCATTCTGAGCACGCAACATTACACTATAGACGATGAGGCGATGACTCGTATAAAAGGCTAAAAGTGCAGACTAACAAAAGACAGTCACTTTGCAGAAGCTTTGCTTTCTAGTGCAGAAGTGATCTCCTGCACTAGAAAATGCAGAAACTCACTAACAAAAGTATCGTGGAGCTCCAACGGCTGCATATCTACTGGAGTGGAGCCAGTTTATTTCTGATCTTCTTCCTCACAGTTTTATCTCCAGATAAAATTTTACTACCCTTTTGTGCATGCTGCACGTCTATGTGTGTCCTTCAGCAACAAAAATCTAGTTCTACTAATGGCACGCGTGCGTTTTCCAGTGAATGCTTTACACTTTGTGTGCCTCATATGTATTAGAATTTTTTTCATTCAAGATATTTAACATTAATAATAGTTTTGCTTGCGTATTAACTGAGTATTTGTGTTTTATCATTTTTCTTGTGTATCGTAGTTGCACATTATTCTTTAATTGCCGAAAATTCAGAACGCCATTTATGTTAGCTGCTGCGTCTGTACGCCGTAGTATTTTCGAATAAAAATATTCGGAGGGGAAAAAAAAAAACTTCTGTAGCACTGCCATGAAATACCTAGTTTTTATACTGAAGGCCAAGAGTCACAGAAACCGAGAAAATGCTGGGGATATGATTTTTTTTTATTTGTGGTGTAGATAAATAGAAAACTGGTACTGCAACCATTTTTAGCTCAAAGATAATAGATAAGAAAGTAGAAGAAAGAACAACCACATGCCACTGGTGGGATCCGAATCCACGCCCTCCGTATGTTGCGGACAGTTCTCTACCCACTGAGCTATGGCGGCGGAATTCCAATCTTTTACTTCCGCTGGCATTTAAGTTCCATGTAACTTAACCTTGATAGTGTTCCACAGCGCCACACGCAACCACAGCGGCGAGACAGGAATGATAGAGACAGGGCAGGGAGTTGGATTTCTTGGCAGCACAAACAAAGTGAACAAGGAAGGGGGGAGCCTCAGGGTGCTTAGCCAAAGTTTCGATAAGAGGACTTGTCTTCATCCGGGCAAGTGACAGCAAGTGGCACGTAGAATGTGAGATAATGCTGAAAGATGCAGCTTCGCGAAAGCCTTCTTGTATTTCCTATGGCATCAACACTGCTAGAGAAACGAGGACCTCGTTAAGATATTTAGCAGACAAGGATAGGGAATTGTGGGGCTCGTGACGACGCACTTGAGAAAAGCCAACAGTCGAGAGTAGGTTAACCGCGGGGGAACCGGACAATTAGAGTGGAGGTTTCCCTCCTTCTAGAGTATCTTCAGGACACCGAACTGTTCTTCATATGCTGGCAGTGAAAGTTGGAGTCTCTTGTGGTTGCTTGTGTGTGTGGTGGCCGAGATATACTGTGCCACACACTGTCGTCATCAGTTATTATTTAATGCATCGCTACGGGGGCGAAAATATTACCTATAGCATAGCGCATATGGCTGCTCCACCTGTTGCTAACACCCACGGAAACCTCAACCTTCAAGGCTCGCATCACAATTTCTTTCATTTACGTGAAGCTATAAGAACGGGCTTTACTATACTGCTCTCTACATGCAGAACACATACGAAGCAGTCGTCACCCACTTTGTCTTTCTTTAGTTTTTATTTCTCACTTTTCAACTTTGTTGACGCTCATACTGGCATCGCTGTGCAGCTGTCGCTGAATGTACGATTCACCGCAAGCTGTCACCGCACATCGGAAGCCCAAATCCACTCGGAGGCGCAGCGTATATTCTCCGGCGTTAAGAGTGCTCGCGCAGTCTGTTCGTCGCACCGTTATGCCGCACCTCTGTACGAGCCGGAGCACTGTGCGTGGCTTCTGCCGGCGTAATTAACGAGCTCTCAGGGAGAACGTGAACGCGTCCGACGGCACCGCTTTTCTTTCTGGCGCTGCGGGGCGTTAATAGCTGTCCCGGCCTGGCGAGAAGCACCACGCTGCAGTGACAAATTATGCGTGGGACATCGAAAGAACCCGCATCTGCGTATACATACACCCATGCCGCCGCGGAGAGAGGCCCGGGAGGAGAACGAAGGCGTCACTATAGGCGGCCACGATAACTCATTTCGCTCTAGTATTACCTACGCAGAGGAGGCACGCACAGGTTTGTGGCCATTCTGAGCGCGCTCGCGCTCGCGCGCATATGGTCCGGCGCAATAAATTAGGCTCCGTGCGTGCCGTCCCGAGCTGTCTTATTACCCCCTCACACAAAGCTGAGCCGGCGAGCACGAGTGTTCTCCCTCTCCGAGCACCGTGAGAAACCCGAGCCGGGGATTCACCTCCGCACCCGTCCGTATAGGCCACTCGCCGCGGTCACGGGAGGCTCCCCTCGGTTGGCATCCGCTTGGAATCAGCGCAGTAATTGGATCATCCATATAGCGTGCCTCTCGAATGCTGTTCTTTCCGCGTGCCGTTAACTACGCCCCTTGCGAGCATCGTTGAAGGAGTTGTCTTTGCAGAGAAGAAGAGAGAAGCAGATAGGGACAAAAATTGTTTGGAGATCAGCTTCATCTTAAGCGAACGTGGCTGCCGGAACTACACGAAAGAAGCTAAGGACAAAAACAAATGAATAACTCACAGGATGGTTACCTCTGTGTAACGCGATATTCAGCGACAGACTATTAGGTATTTTCATTTTGCGACGTACTGAGGTAAATAATTTTGGGAAGCTGCATGCATATACATATGTATAGCTATAGAGTACTCATTTTATTTTATACTTTCCGTACTATACTTTTTATTCTTACGAAAAATTTCGCTTGCTAAAAGTGCACTCTAGAACTTTTAAGGGCGTAACCTAAGTGCACTCGCTGAAGTGCGCACTCAGGTCACAGTGCGTTCACAGAACACACTCTGAGGGCCGAATACGTAACCTCAACGGCAGTGATTTTTTGGGCATTAAATATATCACATAATAAAATACGCGTGCAAGTTGACTTTACCTGTTGCATATATCTTTTATTTGTGCAATGATTTTATGATAGCGACCAGCCAAACAACTCACCACCAAAACGCGAAGTAGTCTCCCATGTTGTTTGGTTGTCCGGATACAGGAACTTGTCTTCACTTGCTACACTATTACCACGAAACACATTTAATTCGGTCGTGACGAAAACTTAAGTTATGTTCGTTTTCATACGCTCTACTGCTCTGAACGGGCATAATTCTGAAGGTTGCGCTGAATGATCACCATTTCGTGAAATTTTGGTTTTGGCCAGCCACCATTTGCGTATCAACGAGCGCACTCTGCTTTCCCGTTTAGCATCGCGTAACCTAAAAAGCGCACTCGAGGGGCTGAAGCGCATTCCCCGTAAATGCACTTTATTTTGCGCGCTTGACAGGGGCACTAGTCTTCCACTAGGTCTTCGACTAGCACTCCTTTCTGGTCCGCTGCTCAAGGCGCGTGGCGCACACGCCGCTTAGCATTACCGCGGCCGGCACCCTACTCCTTCTACGGCACCCATCCTTCGAGTAGTTCCCGTGACCACCACCCTCCGGTTACGACGGCTACTATACTGCGACGCTAAACCCTAGGAATGAGTCTTTAACAGCTGTCGCTGTAGACGTAATGCGATAGATAAAAAGGGGGGGGGGGGGGGGGGGGGGGGGGGGGGGGGGCTGGGAAGACGCATGCGAAGGAGAGATGGAAAGGACATTTGGAGAAGTCCTCAGCATTACTTACCAGTCGCGAATTACTTAATAACATATCGTTTCTGCATGCTGCTTTCTGGTTACGAGACTTTACCGCAAAACAGCGCGCAGAAATGAAGATTCTAAACCAACAATCCCCAGTAGCAGCTTTATTACTTTAACGGCAGTTTCGGTAGTGGAATGCAATGTGCGTGTTCTTTTGCGCACCCCCCGGCCCCACGACCCTGCACACACATAAAAAGAGCAACAAGGAAACGGAGAAAGGGAAACGAGTGTAAACAGGAAAACGCCCTCGCTGCCAGCGTCCCATTCCGTCACACTTTATAGCGTACTATACTATAGCGCAAAACTCGAGACCCTTTGACGTTGTAGTACTGGGACGTCAAGCTCTCTCTCTCTGCCCACGGCGTTCGGAGCATGGCAGCGCACGAGCGTTTACACCTTGCTAGTATATTGAAAGGGTGTCGCCAACTTTCAGGTTACAGCGCTTTGGTGCGTGCTGTGCGGCTGAGTCGAGCCGAAGCCTTTCCGGCTCACACACCACCGAGCAGAACAATTCGTTGCCGCCGTAGCTATTCGCCCGGCTCTTTTGACTCCCACGTCGTTTCGAGGCTTCCGCCACCCTCGACAAGCGAAAAAGTGCGAGCCTACTAGTCATACTACGCTTTGCATTCTCGCAGAAATGCCGAATTCGGCGGAAAGAAAAAAAAATCACACACACTCACCGAACGTGTATATGTACACTCACATCTCATTTCCCTCTAGACCCGGCGGCTACGAGTAATGCCGAATACCCGGATCAGGAAGAGCGGGCGCGCCAGTTCCCTCGGGCCCCGCTGCGACGACTGCGACGAAAGCAGCCCGCAAAGCGCTGGAATCGAGCACGGTGTGCAGCGAAAGCGCGTGTAGAGACAACAACGCGTGATGAAGTGGAAACTTTTTGTTCGCAAGCGCGTGAATATTGAGTAGGCGGCGAGGGAACTTCTGCCTCGCTAAGAAGAGTGCATTGGAATCTTGTCTTGTCTCCTTTTCCTAATTCTTTCTTATTTTCACCTCCCATACCTGCATTAACATTTCTGTTCGAATTCTATTATCGACCCCCCCCCCCCCCCCCTCCCCATATCTGGCACAGTGGAACAACTTGAAATTTTCCACTTGCACGTTGTTTATTTCTTATCTGTGTGCCCATGAATGAGGGCGCACGTGCGGGAGATTGAAGTTTTTTCATCGCGCTTTTCCCGGATTACCGCGCCTCTATTTTGCCTGCGGGATCCTCCTGCTTGACGGTGTTTTGGTCTTCTGCTGTTTTCCTGTGCTCGCTTGTCTGTCGGCTGGTTCGTTTCTTGAGGTTTCTTGGGCTTGTACCACAGGATCGGTGCTTCGGAAAAAAACACAGGAGTGTAAACATTATAAAAAAATGACGCTTGATTTGCGTAGTTAGACCAAATGCAAATTAGGTGAGCTAGCAGCTCAGTGCTCACTTCGGTTCCGGGGTTCAGATCCAGTGTTCATGGTTGGCGGTTGTTCTCATAGCGATAATAGGTTGATGTTCTTATATGCGGAATTGGTAATTCCCTCTTTTCCATTCATATATCCCTAGGAGTCCTCATGCCCCTTCTGCGCAACATTGTAGGGGCCAAGTAATGCGCCACTGCTCTCCAATGGCAGGTGCTGCCATTGGCGGGACTTGGGTTGGGTTGTCACCCAGGGCTTTTTCCGAGCGGCCTCTCGCGATTGTGCTGCCGCCTGACATGGTGGGCAGGTTGCTAGGTGTGTATACGAGCTCTGTTAGAAAAGTATCCGAACTTATTTTTTTTTGCGAACACCTGATGGATATGAAACAAGCGCGCTTGCACCAGCAGACCATGAACCGTCGTGCGCATGCACGAATTTTTTCCCGCCTGCCGATAGCGTCAGTCGCTGGGAGGCAGCGTTTGAGTGATGTAGTGAGCAGTGCTCTCGTCGGTTTTTTAGTGCAAGCAAAATGGCGGTGCGACAGGAGCAGCGTTAATGCATCAAATTTTGCCAGAAACGGGGTGACAGCCAAGTGGAAACCATTCGGAATATTTAGACGGTTTTCGGTGATGATGCTTAGAGCAGCACACAAATTAAGCAATAGTACAACTGGCTTAAAGATGGCCGCACATCGGTGGAGAGCGAGCCACGCTCCGGTCGGTCATCAACATGCCGAAATGGCCAGGTCATTGCCGAAGTGAACGCTCTGGTGATGCGGGACCGTCGTGTGACTATCCGAGAAATTGCGGAAGAGGTGGACATCAGTAGTTTTTCTGCACATTCCATTATCACCGAAGATTTGGCCATGAAGAGAGTAGCGGCGAAATTTGCGCCGAAGCTGCTCACGGTGGAGCAAAAGCAGCTTCGTGTTGAAGTCTCACAGGACACGCTGGATTCCAAAAACAGTGACCCCGACTTCATCAACACCATAATCACTGGTGACGAGTCTTGGGTGTACGGGTACGACCCGGAAACCAAATCCCAGTCGTCACAGTAGAAGCATTCCACGTCCCCAAGACCAAAGAAGGCCTGCCAAATGCTCAGCAACGTCAAAGTGATGCTGACTGCTTTCTTGGACGCTCGCTGTGTGGCACACCACGAGTACGCACGCCCCAGGGTCAAACAATGACCAAAGAGTACAACAGGGATGTCCTCCGTCGCCTACGTGATGCTGTGCGGCGCAAGAGACCGGAGTTGTGGTCAACAGGAAATTGGCGTATCCACCACGACAATGCTCCTGAACATTCTTCGCACTTGATTAAGACTTTTTTGGCGAAAAACCAGACCCCTGTAGTTCAAAAGGCTTCT
>NC_143014.1:149474553-149577053 GCF_055824585.1 Amblyomma mixtum | reverse complement strand
GCTGGGCTCCTTAGTTATTGAGAGGCATGTAGCCCACCGTAAGTAATGTCCATATCCGTTTTTAGAATTTCGAGAACGCGATTATCCTCGGCGCTGTGGCCCAACAAATTTTGGCTATTTCGACGAGTTAGGTTCACTGGAGAGGTTGCTTTGCCTGCAAGCATCTCAAACCGCATGTATTTTGGCGCGATGTAGGCGAAATTTGTTGGGCCACAGCGCCGAGGATAATCGCGTTCTCGAAATTCTAAAAAAGGATATGGACATTACTTAGGGTGGGCTGCATGCCTCTCAATAATTAAGGAGCCCAACGGTAATAGTTTAAAAGTTAACTATTAAATATTGGTTAACAAGCCTGCCGGTTAGCACGTCTTAGTTGAATTATGATGTACTACACCACTGACAATGCTATGCCAGAAAAAGCGCGCATCTAAATCAAATAGCTTATTTTTAAAAATTGCAGAAAGTCTTAGGTGAAACACCCTGTATATATGTGAAATACTCATTTCAGGGCACAAGATTATATTACGACATTTAACGTCATTAACATGAAAGGCGACCCCACATTCTAAAATTCATTAGTCTGCAGTGTGGTTCGAGATATCGAACGAATAAAAGACGTGTGCTTTTGAAGACTATATTTATTTATTTATTTAAACATACTGCAGGCCCTTTTCGAGCCCATGCAGGAGTGTTTACAATGCATCACTGCGATCAAAGTAAAAACAAAAATTCAAAAATAGAGATGTTCTCTGATCCAAACACAAAACCCTATAACCCTTTCGACCCTATAACGACTGCCTGCAGCCACGACTGGTGCGTGGGTTATTTGACGGCAGAGAGAAGCAGCTCCAGTCGTCGACTGACACAACCCAGTGGCATATAGACTTCGCAGTGGCTTCGTGTTTGATTTCACTGGTTGCTAGTAAAACACACAACATGCCGCCGCGGTGGCTCAGTGGTTACGGCGCTCGGCTGTTGACCCGAAAGACGCGGGTTCGATCACGGCCGCGGTGGTCGAATTTCGATGGAGGCGAAATTCTAGGGGCCCGTGTACCACTCGATGTCAGTGCACGTTAAAGAACTCCAGGTGGTGGAAATTTCCGGAGCCCTCCTCTACAGCGTCCCTCATAGCCTGAGTCGCTTCGGGACGTTAAATCCCATAAACCATAAAACATACAGCCCAACAGGGGCACGTGGCTGTTGGCGTTGGATATCTGCTAGCGTGCAGTGGAACCAAATGTCCCACTCACCAACTAGCCAAAGTCCTCGTTCATTTATTTATTTATTGCTAGTACCTCAGCGCCCATGAGGCAATATTGTAGGGGGGATATAACTACATACAATAACACATGCGAAGAAGATATCTGGAAACAGGGCAGCAAGGTAGCCCAACATACTAAAAGAAGACTAAATGCGTTCACAAGTAGTATGAGGGATAACATAACATACATCGGTACAGCGCTGATAAACGCACGAGACCTGGCAGAAATACATCAGATCATCATTTCAGCAGCACTTTGGAAATCAGGTGCACAAACCACATCATTCTGAAGCTTATCCCAGTCCAGAATTGTGTTAGGGAAAAACGAATACTTAAATACATTAATGCGGCCTTGATAACTCTCAATCTTTTTGTGCTGTCTAGTCTCCCCGAAATGTAATATAGCTGCTTTAGATAAGTGTTTTTATTAATCATTGTAAATGCTGTGCAAGAACTTCAGCCTGCAGATTTTTCTTCGGGTTGCCAAGGTCTGCAACCCAATACGGTCACCAAGTTTTGAGCTCTTTATATGAAAATTATAATTCCCAGTCACGAACCTTGCAGCGCGTTTCTGCACCCTTTCTAACTTGTCAATGAGTCTACCCGTGAAAGGGTCCCATGCTACACATTCATATTCTAATACTGGCCTGAAATTTGTTAACTATAATGTTTCTTTTAGTACCTGGGGAGAGCTTTTGAAATTCCGTTAGAAAAAATGGCTGAGGCTTAGCTAAGGTTAAGCCTAGTCAGATGCGAAGCATATTGATGGCAAGGCTTGGTAATACATGGCTTTCCTTGGTTGAATACTTGGTCATTTTAATACAACCACTAGAAGCCTTCGTCGTGGGGGAAGACAACGGCATAGCTATAGCGGAACGCCGACTAACCCCGAGACGCGCTTTGGGTGAGCGCCTGGATTGCCACGGAAGCCGCGTCCGCCTGCCCGGTGGAGCGAGCGTTTCACCTACACCGAGTGTGAACGCGCGTTCGAAATGCCGCTCGAGGACATTCCGGCGTCTGCGCAATGGCATCGTTCTCCCTCTCCCAGCGCGTGACGGCGATCTGTCGTGACGTCATTGTGTCACGTGGTGTGACGTCACCATACCACGTGGTCTGCACGGCGTTCAACCACAGCGACGGCGCGAGGTGGACCCCCGTCTTCCTCTGTCGTGACGTCATGTGTCACGTGGTATGTCACGTGGTGTGACGTCACTGTACCACGTGGTCTGCACGGCGGGCAAACACAGCGACGGCGCGAGATGGACCCCCGTCTTCCTCTGTCGTGACGTCATGTGTCACGTGGTATGTCACGTGGTGTGACGTCACGGTACCACGTGGTGTACACGGCGTGCAACCACAGCGACGGCGCGAGGTGGACCCCCGTCTTCCTCTGTCGTGACGTCATGTGTCACGTGTTATGTCACGTGGTGTGACGTCACTGTACCACGTGGTGTGCACGGCGCGTAACCACGGCGAAGGGCTGTAGTGTACCTCTAGTAATATGCTTCGCATAAAATACAAAAGACGAGAAGCTTTGCCAGTTATCATGTCAACGTGGGCTGTCTAGTCTAGGGATGCTGTGAGTATAACACCAAAATATTTAACCTTATCTATAGTTGCATAGTGCCATGGTTTAAGAGGTACGATCCAAGAATTTTCTTTTTTTTGTTTGTAAATTGGAAACACTTAGATACATTCGCCCCGCCGCGGTGGCTCAGTGGTTACGGCCCTCGGCTGCTGGCCCGAAAGACGCGTGTTCGATCCTGGCCGCGGCGGTCGAATTTTGATGAAGGCGAATTTCTAGAGGCCCGTGTGCTGTGCGATGTCAGTGCACGTTAAAAAACCCCAAGTGGTCGAAATTTCCGGAGCCCTTCACTACGGCGTCCCTCATAGCCTGAGTTGCTTCGGGACGTTAAACACCAATAAACTTAGACACATGCAGTGCCATGCCCCACTTCAAGCACCAGTCACAAACTCTGTCAAGGTCAGCCTGTAATACGCACAAATCATCAATGCATGTGACAGGGGAATACAAAACGCAATCGTCAGCACAGTCTGACAGTGGATCTGAGGCCGACAGGTATATCACTGATGAATATGAGGAACAGTAACGGTCCGAGCACAGAACCCTGTGGCACTCCAGATAAAAATCCACAGGCGAGCATGACGCATCACTTATTACCACCTGCTGCTGGTGTGCGCTTAAATAACCTTTTAGCCAACCGAACAGGTAGTCAGGAAGACCAAGGCATGATATTTTTTGCAGAAGAAGGTGGTGCAGCAAAACATCAAAGGCCTTCTTAAATTCTAGAAAAATAGCGTCTACCTGAAAACAGTTGTTCATCCCGGATGCAATGTCATGAAGGAACTCAGTTAGCTGCGTTGCACATGACAGCCCTGATCGAAAACCGTGCTGCGCTGATGTGAAAAAACTGCTATCTTAAAGGTGTTTTACAAGTCCAGAACAGATTATGTGCTCCAGGGTTTTGCAGCAAACAGATATCAAATATATAGGGTGGTAATTGGAGACCTGGCTGCGATCACCTTTTTTGTGAAAGGGTGTGACATTGGTTATTTTGGAATCTTTAGGTATAGTTTCGCGGTCTGTAGTGACTTGTTGAATAAAGTAACCAAAAAGGGACTAATATCTTCTGCGCAGTGCTTTAGAACATAATTAGGAATGCCGGCAAGACCTGTTGCGGAATGAACATTTAGGTTTTGTAGCAATGATTTGACACCTTGCTCGGTTATAATCATATCTGGCATTGCATTCAGCTGTTCCTGCTGTTCCGCAATTGCGTCTGAGCACCAAGCTAAGAAGACGGAATGAAAATATACATTGAAACACTCTGTTCGTGTTATATTGTCTTTCAATAAATTGTCGCCATCCTTGACGGCCGGAATACCAACAACATCCTTTTTGTTGCACTTGATAAAACGCCACACTTCTTTTGGGTTCGTTTTTAGTTTGTCTGCCAATGAGGATAGGTACAAGCGCTTTGCTGCCTTTAACTCGCTCTTAAGGTTTGCAGTCAGGATCTCAGTCTTGCGTACACAGATGGGTGTTTTGTTTTACAATGCCTTTTATAAACCTGAGCTTTCTTTCTAATTGATGCACGCATTCTTTTATTGATCAATGGCTTATCCGCTCATTTATTAGGCGACATTAGACTTCCGCGAATAAACTGATCAACGAGAGACAACAGCTTATTGTTGAATGTTGTCCACAGTTCGTCTACGTCTCAGGAAATGGAATTATCTATGAAAACCGTAAAAAATTAATTAAGTTCCATAATTATGGCGTCATAGTTATCTTTTCATGCATATAAACTTTTCTATGACATTGCTTCGGCACTTCTACTCGTTTGCATACGACTGTTCCCGCTACCACTTCATGATCACTAATTCTAGGTGTGGCTACTGCGTTTTTTACTAGATCACTTCGATTAGAAAATAGCGAACCTAAGGTATTGCCACCGTTCGATCCAATATGCGTAGGAAAGTCCACAGATTGACGTAGCCCGTAAGCACTTACAATTTCATACAATGCGCGGTGATGTGCAGAACGACTCCCTTCAGGATAATGGTTGTTGTATGTGATGCCTGGCAATTTAAAGTCGCCCCCTAGCAGGATAGGTTCAGAAGCTAGAATGGACAGCGAGCGGGGGAGGCTAAGTAAAGGATATTTACTAGTGGTAGTAGGCGGCCTGTAAAACGAGCGCACGGTAAGACTGCTTCCAGCCGAAAGGATTAATTTGCACCAAAGAGATTCTGAACGGTCATCACCACAATACAGAGGCACACTCTGTATTCGGTTATGCACGAGAACGAAGACGCCCCCGCCATGTGCATTACGGTCCTTGCGATAAGCTGTGTACTCGGACGGGAAAACTTCAGCACTTGAAATATCGGAGTCGAGCAAGGACTCCGTGCCAGTGAGAACATCAGGCTGCGAAATGTGAACTAGGCCAGAAAATTTCACAGCCTTATTCTTTATACTTATGCAGTTAATAATAATGACGGACAGTTGATCATAAGTAACTGAGCAATACCTTGGAGCAGTATGGTTTGGTTGCTATTGCACAAGTGCCCGAATTGAACCAGTAGTATCATCATACACATACCTTGCATTGTTAATTTGTCGAGTTTAAGAGTGTATTTGAAATCGTGCTCCTCTGCATAGGCAATTAGCTTATTCCTCGCTTGGCGGATATTAGAATAATCTGCACTTAAAGAAAAACCACTGTCCATAAATTTTGAAGCGGCAGACAAGAGGCGCTGCTTGTCCTTAAAGTGTCTAAATTTTGCAATTATCGGCCTTCTCTTTTCACTGGATTTTTTTTTGCAAATTCTATGGGCTCTTTCTATTTCAGCGGGGCTAACGGTTACGCCAAGGGGTTTTTTGCAGATACTGAGAATTTTCATCCGATTCATCCCACGTTTCTTTAGCAGTGTCAGGGATACCATAAAAAAGTAAATTGTTCATGCGCGAATGGTTCTCCAGTTCTTCTTGATTAACTGGTACATTACGAATTGTAACTGCTAATTGATTTCTCTGCAACTCTAATTCTTTCCCCCCTACTGTTGGCATCGGAGGCAAGGATTCTTTTAGACTATCAACTTTCGAGGTGAGTTGCTGGATTTTATCCTCCATAACATCCTGTTGCATTTTCAAGGACTGAAGTTCCTTAAGAATACTTTCGTCCTGTTCTAGTATTTTTGTTAGTCAGCCCAATTCTTCAATAAGATACTGAGCCAACGTTTCAGATCTAGGACCGGGGTTTTCTTCCACGTCGCCGGATAGCAGTAGGCGCGCCCTCGAACCATCCAAAATATTAAGCGATTGACATGCTCCAACAAAAAGAGCAATGCACTCAAGTAAAACCCTCTAAAATAGTCCCCTGGGCTCCGGTACCGACCTCGTAAGGCCATGAGTTGGCTTATCGGAGTAAAACACACCAACCTGTAGAAACAGTAGACGTAAGCGTACCGTCGGCATGTTGGCACCGGAACCCAAGAAGACTGTGTGCGGCCCATGCTTAAGAAGGCTGCTGGTCGACGAAGTACAGTGACAACTGTCGGTGGCTCGCTTAGCGCCCAGGGCATCCACGTCGCATCCAGATATGGCCACTTGATAGTGATGGCTGTAGTTTTGCACTGCTCCTTGTCGACGCAGATGATCTGGAATTCCAGATACGAAGGCGAGGTAAGATTAAACTGCGCTGGTTCCTCCAGAAATGCCACTTGTCCTGTTGTGCTAGCCATGCCGCTTGCCTCCCACGTGCATGGCAAGAAACCGATGCCGGACACCGCTCCAACAGCCTGAAAAAACTGTAGAATGAATGAATGAATGAATGAATGAATTTTTATATTTGACAGAAATACAAAGAAAGTCAGTCGAGGAGGCTGACAAAAAGGCAACGAATGCCTGACTAAGTGTCAGTCCCCTTTCTGAATACACAAAACACTCAAGCAACACAGGGTAAGCAAACTACATAAAGTATATACGTACAATTATAATGAAGATACAAACAAATAACAGAAACCATGAAAGCATGTTACACTTTCAAGGTAAACAGTCATATCTGAATCAATAACAAGAACAAGTACACTTTTTTTTTCAAGTTTCCTAGAGATAACGATTCGTTTACCATAGTAAGAAGGGTAGGATGATGATTTGGAAAATCTGGCATTAGAAAAGATTGCTTTTGCATACCGTAGTTTGTCCGTATCTTGCCCGTGTTGTACGTAATGTGCCTTGTATTATATTCGTGTTCTTTCGGAGGGTATGTTCTGAAAAAGGCGCTTTCATTATGGCTGATCTCTCGAAATATTACAATAGCTGTTTTTTGTTAATAAGATTTTGTATTGTTAATATACTATTCTTCTTGAAAAGAGGCGCAGAATGACTTCTATAGGGCGCATTTTCAATGACACGTATCATACGTTTCTGTAAGGTTAGCAAGCTATAGATGTAAGTTTTCGTCTTGGTACCCCAGACAATGAAAGTATTGGAGGTGTGAATGCACCAGGCTATATAGCACAACTGTTTTTTCAATCGAGAAGGAAAGAGGTGCTTTAATTTATTAATAATGTCGATGGATCCTGCAATGTTGGTTTTCATGCTGTCGACGTGAGTGGTCCAGTTTAAGTTTTCTTCAGACGTAACACCAAGGAACCTAAGGCAAGTGGAGTGCTGGATGACTTCACGAAGTTTTATTACTATGTTGTCATCAATACACTTGTTATGAGGGCGGAAAGCAACGTATTTTGTCTTTTTAATGTTTAATTCTAACTTATTTACTCTAAGTCATTCTGAGAGATTACCGAGCCAAATATTTGTTTCTTGTTGGAGAGCATACAAGTTTTCGCCAGAAAAAAAAAAAAACACTAGTGTCATCAGCGCATACGATTATGTCAGGTGTCAGAGGCACATTTGTAATGTCATTCATGTATAACAGAAAAAGAAGCGGTCCTAGAGTGGACCCCTGCGGAACACCAAATTTAATTTCACCCAGTGATGATTTGCGATGACGAATGTCGGTATACTGTAGTGGGTTCGTTAAGTAGTTTTTAACTAAGTTAAGAGCGGTACCTCTGATCCCATACTCATTTAACTTTTGAAACAAGATATTGTGCTTAATAATATCAAAAGCCTTTTTAAAGTCTAGAAATATTCCTATTGTGTACAACTTGTCTTCGAAGTTACTTATTTTTTCTTTAATGTGTAGCAGCGCCGTTTCGGTACATTGGTGTTTCCGGAAACCGCACTGTTGGTCAGTTAAAATGCTATTTCGGGTGCAGAAGTTTAACATCCTGTCATTAATAACTTTCTCTATGACTTTTGAAAAAACTGGCAGAACTGAAATCAGCCTGTAGTTGTTCATGTCGTTCCTGTCTCCTCCTTTGAAAATTACCGATACTCGTGCAACTTTTAACTCATCGGGAAATGAACCAGTACACATTATTAAGTTACATTAAGTGCCATAGGCTTACTAATAAGCGCCACCACAGCTTTTATTGGCTCTGCCTTTATGCAATCCGCACCACATGCTGTGGAATTTTTTAACTTGGAGAATAAGCTACTTATTTCAGCTTCAACTGTTGGTGCAAGAAAGAGTGAAAGAGGAGACGTAAGCGTACCGTCCGCATGTCGGCACCAGAATCCCGGAAGTTGACATTACTACAATCTCCTATTCCCCGAAAAGAACAAAAATACACCCGTTCTTACTGAGTTAAAACGTTGCAAGCGTCAAAAGAGCTAAGGTATATTACTCGAAGTACAATTCATTTTCGATTATGTCGGAATACAGCGAATAGGGAAATAGGCAATTACGCAGTCTAAAGCGCGCACAAATGCCCGTAACACCCTCCGTAAGCCCCATTCCTTCGACACCCAGGTCGCTCTGCATACGCAACATATACTGCGTGGTATTGATCAGGGCGGGCCACCTGCGGCCGATGATGCGCCCATAATGTGGCAGTACGCAGCTATTTCTGTCCCTAGAGCGGGATACTCGCCGCAGCACAGCAGGGACTATAGCAGTGTGCGGTGCACGAGATAAACGGCTTGACCGAAGTGTTGGTGCGTTAGCGGTGTCCCGAACTCGAGATCAGCCAGGCAGCAAATTGTTTTCTCTCTTTTCGTTCCCGCGACTGGGTTTTCGCTGTTTTTTGTCGTCCCGATTTTTTCCCCCTTTTACTCGGGGCGCGGTTCTTCGCTCGTACGTGGTTCGTCATTCGCCGAGTGTACAGAGCGTGCTCTCGGCATATTAACCGGTAGAGCGGGGCCGGTGTCGGTGGCAGCGCAGTGACGAGTTTCTTAGCGCGCGGCTTATGTATAGTGCGAGGGAGGGTGGCTGTTTTGTACGAGTCTTCAATTTCGCCGCGTCTGGAGATAGCAGCTACACTCAGTTGCTTCCGCTCGGACCCGTATGCGCCTCTCTTTGTTATGCATTTTCCTTTGTCTTTTTTTTTTTCTTAGCCCATTCCCTTCAAGACCTTTCTCACCCGAGTTCTCGTACCGCTGAGCAGCTTGGGTGAGGTTGTACGCCCGACGATCAAAGTGGTCGCTTCCTCTTTCGTTGCTTCCTTCGCGTCTGCTGGCTGGCAAATTGATGTCGCTCTGCTACTCGACAAGCTGAGTTTTGCCGAGCTGCCTTTGTGTTCGCAGTGGTGGTGATGCGTAGGGCAAGGATGGCGACCTATTTCAGAGTGAGAAGAGGGGAGAGGTTGGCCCCTTAAGAAATAATCTCCGCCTTTTGCGCGCTGAACAGCGAAGAAGGTTCGAAAATTTTGTATAGTTTTCTTCCCAAGTTCTGATGCCGTCCCGTAAAGTGTGCAGCTGACGTGGGGCTAAACAGCATGCCAAAAAGCACGAGAGGAATTTCACAGCGCCGGAAATCGAAATGAACTTCAAAGGTTCGAAATTGAAATGACAGGGAGGAATGACCAAAGAGAAAACTGTGCTCCTCCGCCATTCCATTGCTACACTTTTTTCGCTTCTCATGCGCGCATGCAGCGCACTTCCCGCGGCCTGCCTGCCATCGTCACTGCGACAGTATAAACCTCTCTTAAGACTGCAGGACTATTTGATGTTATCAAGCGTGCAAAAAAGCATTGCGCAGTACAATATATCGACGAGAATGCAGACAAAGCATTCCGATGACCAGAATTAATCTCGCCACGCGTTCCCTGCAGCCGTGCAGATGGAGACGTTTTGGCACAACGGGCCGCACCACATGAGACATGTGAAGCTTGGTCCACCCCACCTCACAATCTCACGTGCAATTAGGTTCAGTCATTATTACATAAGCTAGTTCGGAGGGCTGTAATTCATTCAACGCCGCGAGTAGAAGCATTGCATGCGCTGGCAGCATCAGTAGTGAACACACAAAGCTATGGCCATGACGATACACTAAGGGCTAAATTTTCCATTAATCGGTGATCTCTGGTGGCCCGTACAGTGCCCCATAGGAATGCACGTGAACATAAGAACATTACGAGGCCCATAACTTTCTCTTTTGTGTGTATGTGTGGGGGGGGGGGGGGGGGGGGATCTGGTGTGAAGCGTAGAATGTTGAAAAGATCTCACTTAGTCCTTTCTAACTGCAGCGCCTTGAAGTTTCGAAACAAAAATCGAAATAAGAGACATAAGAGACATAAGAGAATAAGCTAATCAATTAGCTTTAAGCGATAACATATTCAGTAATATTCTAAATTGATCAACACCGCGAAATAAGTAAATAAAATAAAAAATTTCCGTGCCCCTTGGTTTCTGTGGCTGTTGGCTTCTTTCATATTTATAACGAGCCCCTCATTCCCTTTCCCTTGTTTGCTTAATTGCTTAGCGAGGGCCTCGGTTCTGGCAGCCTTGACGCCATAGGAAGCATAAGAGGGTTCTCACGCAGCTTCCACCCTCTTCGTTCGATGACGTTCTACGTCACACCTGCGGTAACTCAGGACGTTCCACGTCCGCCGCTTTTGAGCGTGGATGGCGCTGATGAACACTCTCAAGGTTAGGTTACTTGTAAACATAAATACCCCCGAAAGCAGAAGATTTGACAGCCGTCGCCGTAGCTCAGAGGTAGAGCACCGGACGCGTAATTCGGAGGTCGTGGGTTCGGATCCCTCCGGCGGCAGTGGTTGTTTTTTCTTCTGCTTTTCTAATCAATTAGCTTTAAGCGATAACATATTCAGTAATATTCTAAATTGATCAACACCGCGAAATAAGTAAATAAAATAAAAAATTCCCGTGCCCCTTGGTTTCTGTGGCTGTTGGCTTCTTTCATATTTATAACGAGCCCCTCATTCCCTTTCCCTTGTTTGCTTAATCGAAGTAATAAGAAAGCAAAAACATTCCCTATTTTTTACCTGAGAGAGTTTCAGTATGTTTCACGTCTTCAGACCGGTGTCCTTTACTTTAAAGAACCACGTTTCTGTCTCTGTCTCTTTCAGCTCGCGGCACTGACCTCTGCTTAAAGAACATTGGTGACCCGATTAGCGATCGCTACCACGACTCGGCCGTAACAATACTGTAAAAGAAGCCCAGTATACACCCCCGAATAGCTGTAAAGTTGCAGTATTAATGTGGGGGCGCTTAAGAAATGCGTGTTTGTGTGTGTGTGTGAGAGAGAGAGGGGGCCGACCCCACTCCGTTCGCTACGTGCCTGCTACGCTCCTTAAGTGTAATGTTCACAGCCATATTTAAATAGATAGTGACCGGCAGACCCGGTCATTCTGATCCCCACGAATACCAAGTGCACTTTTTGCCGTAGCCGCTGCTCAGTCGTTCAACTGTCCACAATTGGCGCGCAAGATCAGCCAGGTGGAAATTTTGCTTTCAGAGTTGTCTGCCCACAGGCCTGCCTGCCATCGTCACTACGCGAGAGTATTAAGCTCTCTTAGGAAATCAAAAGGACGGCGAGGAATGACCAAAGGCAAAACTGTGCTCCTAAGTCATTCCTTCGCTCCACTTCATTCGCTTCTCACTTCTCATGCGCACGCGCAGCGCTCCTCGCGCGGCACGTGTGAGTCTGTGGGGAGGCAAAGAAGAGCGACTTTGCGTAACAGACAGTGAGTAATGGCACAGAGACGCGACATGAACATACGTATGCGCATGTGTGTCCCTGCATGCTTTGTAGTTCCTGTGCGTGTTTACGCTCGCGTGCTGTGTGTTATATTTGCCGTTGAAAGACACACTACGTACGGCAAGAGGTGGCAGTATGGTCATGTCGCATCCCTCCAGTTGAGATCGTCTTGTTCCTTTAACGCCTGCCGCTGCGGCCTACAGAGCTGACGGTTTTGTTGCATTTTTTTTAATGGACAGCACAGAGTTGTTTAAAGATAGACTGTCAGGACACTGAGTGTCGCTAAACGGTTTCGAAGCCTAGTCGTTGAGTCAAAACACAGAAGCTCCGCCCTCTTGTGTCTGACATTGATGGGTTTTGCGGCCGACATTCGAAGCACAAAGCGGACGACGTCGACGAGGCAGCTAGCGGTTCGAAGATGAGCAGGTGAGCTCAGCGTGAAGCGCATAGTGATCGAGTCGCCAATTTACGATGTTCAGCCGTTCCTCTGGGGGGTCTACGCTACATATATATAAAAACAGAGAAAGGCGTCGCCCCTTTGAAAACAGATAACCGGATGACGCAAGACTGCTAATGCGGGCCCAACGTCGCTGCTTTAAAAGGTAATCGGCAGGACCTGTACGGGCGCGAGAACCGGTGCATCCACATGCCGATGTGATCCACAACGGGAGAGGACGCAGTGGGAACCAGAGGGCAACTCTTCGTAATCCTGACGGCAGGTCAGTGGGCAGACAACTCTGAAAACAAACTGTCCACCTGGAAACTGTCCCAGCAAATGGACAGCTGAACGACTGATCAGCGGCAATGACAAAACATGCACTAGGTATTCGTGGGAATAAGAATAGTCGAGTTTGCCAGCTACGATCTATTTATATGGCTGTGAACATTCTAGTCAAGGGGCGTAGCATGCACGTAGGTTCTCTCTCTCTCACACACACACACGCACGCGCACGCACGCACGCACGCACGGACGCACGCACGCGCGCACACACACACACACACACACACACACACACGCGCGCGCGCGCGCACGCACACACACACACACACACGCGCGCGCGCACGCACGCACGCACACACACACACACACACACACACACACACACACACACACACACACACACACACACACACACACACACACACACACACACACACACACACACACACGCACGCACGCACTCACACAAACAGCGATGGCTCACTGGTTATGGCGCTCGGCGGCTGACCAGGAAGACACGGGTTCGATCCCGGTCGCGGTGGTCGCATTTCGATGGAGGCGAAATGCTGTTTTCTGCCAGGCTAACAGGAAACTGAAACACCAAAAAGCGGGGGGGGGGGGGGGGGGGGGGGGGGGGGAGGGCGGCGTGCGGTAGTTGTCGCGGAGGAGACAGAGCTTGAGATGGATATGCAGCATATTGAGTTGAGCGGCCTCTGGCCTACAGGAGAAAGTCCGCGCGGCCTCTCTGTAGTGTCAGTGCGAACGATTCAGCAATGATGAGGAGCGGACTCTTGGTCCACTGCTGCGATAGCGGCGCCTTTTTTCCTGGATCCATGGCCGGCGATGTGCATTCCTCAATTGACGGACGAGCAATTACAGCGAGTGCATGTATATGGGAATTTGTGACTGTGGCGGGCTGATCGCGCCGATGGGGGACAAACGACCTAGACGGACGGTGGCAGCATCGCTTTGACATCTGTCAAGGGGCGGAGTTCTACGCTATATAGATACTTCTTTTTCAACGGACATTTTACGGGGCGCAGCACCGACAAGGTCGTTGCCCGCGACGAACTAATTAGTCGAGGTGATGGGATAGCACAGGAGACATCCAGCACTGGATCTTTGTTGCGATGCAAGACCTTTTTCCGAGAATGCTTCCAAGCTTTCCAGCTTGGAAGCATTCCAACATATAACATTTTTATACCATTGCCTAATAACAAGGAATCGCATATGTGCTTGAAGTTTAGTTAGAAGAAAAATATGAAGGCGCGCAAAATATTCTCACGAAGATGTGGACTCTCCATTCCACTTGCATTTCACTTTTACGTTCATTTCATTATTTCCTCAAGTCACTGCCCGCAGCGGCGTTGGCGTATCCTCGGGTCTGTAGTATTGATATAGGTTAGATAAGTTGAAAAATAGAAACATGCAATTCATCGTCTGTCATTAAACCGTACAAAAACCGTTAAATCCATGAGCAATAAGAATATCACCCGTTACCTCCTCTGTTTTCTTTCCTAACTGTACACCCCTTTTCGTGCAGAATTGGCCACGGGAAACAGGAGTCGTGAGGAGTTGAGAAATAAAGCGATCTAGTAATGGAGCGAGCCAAGGCAACAGCCAAAACGGAGGAAAAGCAAGAATGAATAAATTTAATCAGCATACACGAAAAAAGAAAGCAGTGAAAACACCGCCGGAGGTAGAGCACGATTCCACGTTTTTTGAATTACGCTTCTGCAGTTAGAAGTCGAGCTGCCCGTCACAGGCACTTTTCTGCTGTGGTTATTTGGGTGTTTTTCTAACCTTTCGCAGAGGGCGCAGTGCGTCTAGTCCTTATGTGGCTATTTTTCTAACCTTCCGCGGTGGGCGCGGTACGTCTAGGACCGCCGGTTCCTGCGCCCTACGCGATTTTTGCGGTACCCGCAGCCACACATCGTTAGACAGCTTCCCAAAGAACAATACGAGTCGGTTTTGGCACTTAGCTTTGTAGAGCAATAAACGAGAGATCCAGAAGTGCTTTGATCATTCCACAAATCTAGCTTTGTCTTTAAATCTTTCAAAGCTAATTAAACAAAGCAGTAATAAAAAATTATTTTGCATTTCCGCTTGCGGCTCACTTGTTCTTGGCAATGTGCTTCCTGCGTTTCTTTCCTAGACGACTCCCTTTGATCTGTTTTTTTTTTTTGTTGGCCGAAAGAAGGGGAGGTGTACCTTACAGGTCCCACATGTGAGGTGAACTTTATTTCACTTCTCTTTGGAGGTTTATGCGCCTCTATGTCGACCGCTGGGAGTTATTCAGGCTTGTACTAGAAAAACAAAAGTAAAGTAAAGAAAGTGTACAAGTAAAAAAAAAAAATCCTGGCTTCGTGCTTGGAACGTAAGTACAGCTCCGTGAAAAGCATTAAACGGCGCATAGTCTACTGCACGGTGCTGGGTATCATTGCGAGCTGTCGAAGCGTCTAAGAGCCATATGCCAAATAACCCTCCCCGTGTGGCGCACTAGAAGAACATGCCCGCGTGCTTGCGACAATAAAGAGAGCACACTGCTTAAAAAGTAAACCAAGCTTTCGACTATGCTTGGAACACGGGTGGAAAATATTAACTTTAATTTTATACTTCCCGTCTATACGCTCGCCCTTCACTACACGCTTCTTTCTCTCTTCCTTCCATCACTCCCTCCTTGATCCCTTCCCTTATGGTGATGTTCAGGCGCCCTCAGAGAGTGATACAATTCCCGTCTCTCTTTTTCTCATTACAAGTTTTCATTTTTTTTGCTAGAAGTGCAGGTGATGAAGTTGATTTCAATTTCTATGCTATCGTTTCGTTCGAGCGTCTTGCCCCAAGCATGGTGGCAGAAATGTAAACCACCCTGTCAGTAGGACCATATTCGTGCGTCCTCGCCACTAACCACAGCCCCATACCAACAAGAGGTGGCGGGGCAAAATAGCTTGCAATAATTACAAGATTTTCACGAATACAGTCCGCGAACTATACGTGCCTAAATTCAAAAATTTTGCGCTATGCGGGCAATACCCGAGCTCTGTAGCGTACCAACCAAGACTAAAGCGATCTTCACAAACGCAACTTTTTGATGGTCTTACTCATGCTGAGCTTCTATTACCGTATTACCGTACGCTGCTTACTGCCGCCATCTGTTTTCTCGATTTCGAAGAAAAGCGCCCCGGAGCACTGTATCTGCAACAACAATAGAGCACGTGGGTGGCCACCGGTGCCTGACTTCCGTAACTTATGCGCCTATAACCTTGCTGACAGCAGGGCCGCGGACGTCCACTCGTGATGGTAAAATTCATGGCGGAGAAGACAGTGAAGACAACAAGCCTTTTTTAGAACGCGAAATGTTCTCTCCGACAGCCCGGATATAGCCGATCGTTAGTAGTCCTGAGACTGAAACACTACGCTGATAATAATTGAGAGGGGTACATTATAATGATGCATGTTTTTTTGTGTGTTAGTAGAACTTCTAAAGCAGTAAGAGTGCGTACTATCGCGCTCAGTATGAGCTACAGCGCACCAGGCGTTGCCGGAGCTCAGTTCTCAAAGCAGTGCGAGCCCAGTGATACTGGAAATTGATGAAGTTAGCAGTCGATGAACGTAACAAAGTAAAAAGTGTGCAAGTTGGGTGCTCTGTGTGAAGGCGCATTGATTTATAGTCAAACCTCGCTATAACGAAACGGTTTATAACGAACTAATGTATATAACAAAGGAATAGTCATTTCTCTTGGAACGCCCCGTAGAAGCCCATGTGTTTGACGTCCCTTTTTTACGAGGTAAAATTTTTCTACAACGGGATATAACGAACCTCCAAGGCATCCCACTGCGTACTTCGCGTTGCGTATGCCGATTTGTAGCGGTGCCCAACATACCCGCACCGATTCAATGTGGCATGTTAAAATCCCTGCGCCTAACCTGCTTGGTCGAACACTGTACAAAACATTCGGAATACTTATCCCATCTCAAGCGGGGCCTGCAGCCATGGATCGTTTGTCCGGGCAGTTCGTCAGCTTAAACGCGTGGTTTGACGCTGACGCTTCCTTCTTCTCTCAAAACTGGGTACAGGGCCCACTCAGCAGTCCCACGTGGCACGGTGCTCATGTCCCTCTGCGCCATGAGCTCTTCAACAGAGCTACCAGGGTCAGTGCAATAAATTTCCCCTCCTCCAACATGCACACGCCGCACTGCAAGCGATCTACGCTCCCCTGGTTCCATGTACAGTTTTGTTTCCGTTATTGCAGCATGGTCGCATGCTTAAAACTGTTTTGGAGTGAGCTAGTGTGCTTGACGGTATCGCGGTCCAGATGGTTTAACGTGGCTAAATGGCGCAAAACGAAAGCAAAATACAATTTTCGTTAGCCGGAAGGCGGCGATCATCAAAGCCTTTGGTCTGGCGCACACATTCTTCACAAGACAATCCTGTCTTGCAGTAAAGTGTTATGGCCCGCGTGCTCATGAGTTGTGCGGCGAAGCCAACCAAACCGAACACTCGTGTAGAAATTGCTAGCGCACCCTCTTTTACAGCCATCTGTATCGGATTGAGCGCATAGAGAAAGGAGCGAAATAATCTGAACAAGTCTCACTCTGTCGTCTGCGACATTACTGCTCTAAAACCCGCTTTCAGTTCAATACAATCCAATTTTATTGCATCAGGGTTAGAATTTATTACAATGCTTACATACAGAAGCAGGTCACAGAGTCAGCGACTGTATAGGGGCCTCCTATAAATGACAAATCTGAATCAAAGTATAAATCAGCAATGACATATATCACAATAAGTCATACATAGATACAAAAGTAATTTAAACATTCGAGATGATTAGTACACCGTTTTGTGATACATAGGTAAAGCGCACATTACCGAAATAACACTATTTGGCAAAAGAAAAGGGACTGAACGAATACATTGAACAGGACATCTCAAAGTATAAACTGTTACGAAAATGGGTGGAAAGGGGAATAACAGCGCAGAATTATAGTGTCTGAATAGAGTTAAAAAATGTTTACCATGCAGAGCTGATAAGCAATAAATATTCGTCGTTGAGGTATCACGAGTCATTTTCTATAGATAAAAAGAAACTACCGAGACAAACCTGCTTTTGTTCGGTGATTTTATGATGACTGTTAAACACGAAACAAGCCCAGAACGTGCTCTAGACAAGAGTTTTGCCCCCTGTGCATGCTCCTGGAAGGAATAAATTTTTGTTCCCTGCAAATCGTGTTTTGTTATCGTTGATTAGTGAAACTTGCGGGATAAGTGATACTGGAAGCTCGCCATTTAGTAACTTGTGGATGAAAATGCATAGGTTATATTTAACGAGTTCAATGATCGCTAGGATTCGATAGTCCTGTAGTAATTGTTTAGCTTTAGAATCGTACGAGCTAGAAATTATTATTCTGAGTGCGTGGTTTTGAATGATTTGTAAAAAGATTAAGTGCGTTTTATAGTAGCTTCTCTAGGCTACAATATCGTAGGCGATATGAAAGCGGATACATGCATACTATAATGATATTAGTGCTGCATGCTAAAAGAAAGGTCGCGCCTTGATTACAACGCATGGCAGCTCGCCGCTCTACCATCGGTGGAGTGATACGTTGTAATTATATGGGCTAATCCACGAAAGCAAAGAGTCCACGAGTATTTTCATTTCCGCGGGCCTACTTTGTGTCTGCGTTGTCTGCGACTGAAACTGTTTATTCACAGAAACCTAAAATACAAAACAAAAGCGAAGGCGAAGCCTCCACGCTACTGGCTGAAAGGCACTGCACGCGTTGGTTGACTCCTCCTACTCTCGGAGCGCAGTTAAAGAAAATGGCGGCCGATTTATTAGGGGAATCGGCCGCATAGGGCAGTGGTTCGAAGTTTCCAAGAATTCTCAAAGCCTGTAGATCGAGTTCCCGCGGTAAAAAGACGAGCTCAGAATCCTCTTTAGTGTTCATCTTTGGTTACAGGCGCGAAAAAAGACAACACAAAACAAAAAGACGGGACGAAGCGCCGGCCCGTCTTTCTGCCTGCTGTTGTGTCTTTTTTCGCGCCTGTAACCAAAAATGAAGTTACCAACTTGCCCAGCAAGACGTTCTCTTTAGTGTAGGTTTAAGTAAATTTAACAAATCAGCTTTTTACTTTAGGGGGCAAGTTTATATTGCGCAATTGAAATTTCTTAATCGGCGGTTTGCTTCGAAATATCGAACGTCAAAAATACGCATTTGAACACATACTGAGTTGGCTTTTCTGCATGGCGCATTTATAACTCAGCGGGCTTTCAAATGCGCATTTTCAACGTCCGATATTTGGAACAATATTGTCGATTAAGAAAATAAGTCGACCTCATTCTTTGATTTCGATGGCTTTTAGTTTCGCAATACAAAATTGCTTCCTGAAATCACTAAGCTGACTGGTAAATTTTGTTAATTGATCGTTTAATTGTAGAGCTCTGTCAGGTACGCAATGGCTGCAATGCTGTAGAATCGGTAATTGTCGAAATTACTGCTGTGCGAGTTATTCTGCATCTCGGGAATTATGTGACAGATGGAAAAAAAAAGCTGCAAAAAGAAGTCTAAGGAGACTACTGCATTAGGTCAGAAGTTGGCGAGCAGCGCTTCAGACGTGCCCAAGTTTTCAACGGAGCCGCAGACATCTTGGTAAGGTGGCGTTCGCCACATAACTTGAATGTCTCTTGAGTGGTTGGCATCACCGCAGTGCATTAATGTAGTTAGGCGAACGGGTACGCCTGACTCACAACTACCGAATCCACCTGCACACAAGGCACTGTGGTTTATGTCATGGCTTTTCAAAGGAAAGACTGTATGGAATAATTTGAAGCACATGGTATACATATGCCTTTGAGCTCCGAATGTTCCTTTCCGTATTCTGCGGTAGAAGAGAGGTTGATCTTGTGGGGTTGAAATAGGGGGATAAATACGTTTCCCGCGCTTACTCGCGGCTGGCTGTTCAAACCGCCGACCACACCCACTGATCACGCGCGCTACCGAGCGCACGCAGACAACGGCGGGCCGTGCTTTATGGGAAGCAATGGAATACGACACTGATTGATAAAAAAAATTGCATTTATCGCTGTAACAGCCACAACGACGGCTAGCATCAAAATATGCTAAGGAATCGAAGTCGTAGGCCTCACTAGCAAAGTGACGAGCGAATGCTGGCTCTTGTTAGGGCAGGAGAGAAGCTCCGAGGCCAGATGGGATGAGTTTGCGGGAAACGTTCCCAGGAGGCTTCGCTCCGCTGGCAGGAGAGCAGAGCACCGCGCCGAAGCGTCTGCTCACGTCGAGCTCAGACCGAAGGCATAGGAAGCTGTCTCCCACGCGCCCGCAACAATCATGCCGTCTGTGGGTGCCAGCGTCGCTGCGACGCAGGCGACCTCCCTTGATAACTAGGGAGGATGCATCGTGGTGGAAAAAAAACAAAACACAAGGGAACAGAGCAGTGCGAGTCCCCACAATCTTTACACAGCTATAGGCATGTCATGCGAAATACTTTTTGTAACGAAAAAACCTGTAGTAAATGAGGAGCTGACTGAATCATGCTCAAACAAGTGAAGTGCTTAATCAGGTTTAGTAGAAGACGAGCTATAACAGCAACCAAGCTAGTGGAAAAAGAGACAAAAGAAACCAAGCTAAGGAAGGCGTGTCTGGTCTGAATATAACTTTTGTTTCGAATAGAATGCCGACGATCTTCACCACTGCCACCTAAATTACCTAAATTGCCATCAGAATTACTTTAACAGCAGGACATTTAGCTACGTCCTCCACCAGACGAGGGCACCCCATAGGATTCAACTTCCTCTGATCTCATCTACCCATCAGCCACTTTCAGCTGCATCTGCTTTCCCTCGGAATCCATAACGGGAACTTCTTGATTATGACACCCCCACACCTTCGTTATGTTAAGTTGTCCCTGAATTATTTGCAGTAAAACTTCTGAGCCGTTACACGAGTACGTAACACCTGCATACTGAGCACATGTTTTTGTCCATTTTTAACTGATGTAAGGTATATACGCTATTTCTTCTGGAATTGGGAAGGCTGAATGGAAACGTATGCAAACTAGCACAGGAATATTGACTGAGTAAATGAAAACAGCATCGGACGAAAGAAAAACATGCATTTTTGAATAACATATACTTGTAGCTTATTATGCTGAATCACAGCTATTGGTCATTGTCAACAAGGCGACAACCTTGGCTGGAAAAACTTCACTCATTAATTTTGCCGTACCCACATATTATATTGTTTCTGTTCCGGGCTATAAAACTTCTGCCAAGGAGGTTAAGAATCTTGCTATTGAAGCATCATCACGGATCACATTCTTGAAGCGCCTTCATCTTCGTGAATTGAAGCGCCCCCTGAACGAATTGCATGAGTTGGAGAGAATTGCTCCGAGGTCGTGTCTTGATGATATCAACAGTATTAAAGCGCAGTTACAATAGTTTAGCGCTGAAAAATATCAGCATGTCTTGATTAGGTCGCGAACACGGAGATTCGTTGATGAACAATCGTCTCGCCGCGCGTTTAATTAAGAAAGGCAGGCTGCTCTTTCTAAGGAGGTTTTAGAGATTGGTCGCGGAGGTGATACGTACACTGACACGTCAGGTATTCTTGGTGCTTTCTTTAGCTATTATATGCGGCTCTTGGGTGGTAATAGCAACGCGATCCGCGTCTCAATTTTAAGTCACTTGAAAGAAGCATTCCCTCGTCTTGAAGATGAGCAGCGTGCAGTCATTGAGGGATCTATTACTTTAGATTAGGTCAAATCGGCCATTTCTTTTGTACAGGGTAAAAGTCCCCTGGCCCGGATGGTCTAATCAGTGAGTTCTATAAAGCTTTTATGCCTAGCTTACCACCTGCCTTGTTGGAAACTTTTAGAGCAGCTTATGACATGGGCGTTTTGCCTCCCACGTTCTACACTGGTCGCACCATTCTAATCCCGAAAAGCACAGACGCAGGTCAGTTGAAAACTGTTGGAGGTATCATCCGATATCCTTATGCAACGTGGATTGTAAGGTATTTGCGAAGGTTCTTTCTTCTCGACTGCAGCTTGTGACATTAGATTTATTAGGGCCACACAAAGTGTGCGGAGTCAAAGGCCGTAGTATTCAAAACCTATCCATATCGCACGTTTCGTGTTAGAGACAGTGTCAGATGAGGTCAGGCAAATGGCTCGTATTCAGATTGGTCTGGCAAAAACTTTTGATAACGTGCTTCATGACTTTTTTTGCTGTATCAGAGAGTACAGATATTGGGGATGTCTTGCTTAAAGACATACAGCTTTGTTATAAAGCGGTCACTACAAGACTAATTGTTAATCAATAGTTTACCAGACCTATCCTACCAGACCTATCACCAGACCTATCAGTCCTACCTATCATCAGACCTACCAAACCTATCAGTTTGCCAGACCTAAAACATCTGTTCGACAGGGCTGCCCGCTATCGCCCTTGTTATTTGCTTTATATCTTGAGCCCCTATGTTGTGAAATCATCAAGAGCACGGAAATTCGTGGCTTCTCACTGCCGCAATGTGAAATTAAGATTTTGGCTTATGCTGATGACGTTGCCTTCTCTGTTCTGATAAAAATGTATGCTCGAGGTTGTCCGTGTAACTGATTAGTTTTGTGTTAGTTCAGGTACGTCTCTTAACCTCGACAAATCAAAGGGGTTCTGGGTAGGTGAGTGGGGTACAAAACCAAGCTTTGTTGGCGGCATCAGGTGGAACTCTGAAGATTTACAATATTTGGGAGTTCCCTTGCAACAGTACCGTTAAAGTGGGCCTTACTGGGAGTCTCAGATCTCGTTAGTTAGGCGACAGATTTAGGCAGGGAGCTGTCTCTATTTGCACGAGCAATAGTTTACAATATCTTGTTGTTGCATTGTGCAAGGAAAAAAGTACAGGCAATTCATCGAATTGTTGCGACTTTTGTGCGGCGCTCTCAATGAGATCCTATGCGTCGAGACAATTTGTTTCTCCCTCAGGAGTCTGGTGGAGCTGGTCTTCAGCACTTGTTTGTTCATCAGATTGTTTCAAGGTTTGTTTTTTCTTTTTTAAAACAGCAAACCATCTCTTCCCCCTAGCTGTGTTTAAGGGACGATTCTCTCTGCCTATTCTGTTTGCGCCCACTGGTCGTAGGAGTGAGGGGCCGTTGTGGAGTTTTCTTAAAGAAGTCGCCGACACATTCCATTTCCTCACTGTACGGTTTTCCTTAGAATTCCTGCACAGTTTCTCCAGAAGACAGATGACAAAATTTCTGGTTGAGACGTTGTTTCCTGTACCGATGTATTGGCAGCCTTACCTCTCCTTTCTTGACAACAAAAGCAGGTGCAGCGAATGTGTGTTCAAGCGACCGCAAAGACTTTGTTTTTTAAACTTCATACGTCAACTTTACCTGTCAAAACGTGGTTTCTTAAAAAAGGGATTTTTGTGTCATGGTCTGTGAACTGTCGCTTGTGTCAGCAGCCAGAAACTATTGATCATTGCTTTGTGTTTTGTCATGATGCCGGGGTTTTTTTAGGGGAGGGGGGCATTCTTAAACGGACTGCCAAAAAGGACTTTGAGATTACGCCCTATGCTATTAGATTTTTGCCTGTAATGAAAGGTTTTAATGTTTCATGTGATCTTTTAGTGCTCATATGACTGCTTAGCCTGTGGAAGAGCCGCATGACAGATCGCTACGCAGAGTCGCCACGTTCATTGAAGTCTCCGTTCAGAGAGCAGTGTTCTCCGGTGCGGGGGTGTATGCTGCGCAGGATCGACCTCCTGCCAGGCTCCCTTTCCTCCATGCATGCGTGTGTCTCCCGGAATTTTGATGTGTAGGCAAAGTGAGAGCAGGATGCTGGTGTGATTGCGTATGACGGGTTGCGTGATACGACCTGGTTAAATCGGACTTGAAGCCTGTCAGGGTGGGTTTACTTCCATGCAATAAAGAAAACAGGAAGAAAAATTGTGGCTAAGTGGAAGCATCCTCGTTTAGCATACCGGAGGCCCTGGTTCGATTCCCGCCTAGAGTACAATTTTCTGCTATTTTTTTTGTTAATTGAGGCCGCTTCAAAGACATATCTGCGCCGTGACATGACCTTGAAGGTTTGTACGCGAGATGTGGAGCTTTCGCTACAAAAATTGAAACATTCCCTTATGCTCCTTGGTTTCGGTGACTGTTGGCATCCTTCATATATCAGGATATGTCGTAACAAGCCTGTCATTTACCTTTCCTTGTCTGCTCCATGTTGCGTTGGAATGCTATGCGTGCTTGCCGGCGAGCAAGCGCACAGTGGAGCGAAATGTATCGCGTTTCGCCGCAGATTTTCAACGTTGTTTGCACGTACGCGTGCTGTAGCACTTTCGGTGCGGCGACAGCGCCTGGAAAATGGTTCGCCTCTAACAGACGAGAATATGCGGGACCCCGATCTCGCTAGCGAGGGTCTGTCACTATTGGCGCGGGCTGTTTTCTCTGCCGGCGTATACACGTTGGGGCCCACTTCTGGTCTAACGTTAATAAAAGCCTACACATAACCAATGTGAGAGAAGCCAACAGCCACAGAAACCAAGGAGCACAGGGGATTTTTTTTTAAATTAATTTATTTTTTTTTGTGATGTTGATCAAGTAAGAATATTACTGTCGCTTAAAGCTAATTGATTAGAAAAGCAGGAGAAAAAACAACCATATGCCGCCGGTGGGATCCGAACCCACGACCTCCGAATTACGCGTCCGGTGCTCTACCTCTGAGCTACGGCGACGGCTGTCAAACCTTCTGCTTTCGGGGGTATTTATGTTTTACAAATAACCTAACCTTGATAGTGTTCATCAGCGCCACCCACGTTCGTAAGCGGCGGACGTGGAACGTCCTGAGTTACCGCTGGTGTGGCTACGTCACACCAGCGGTAACTCAGGACGTTCCACGTCCGCCGCTTACGAACGTGGGTGGCGCTGATGAACACTATCAAGGTTAGGTTATTTGTAAAACATAAATACCCCCGAAAGCAGAAGGTTTGACAGCCGTCGCCGTAGCTCAGAGGTAGAGCACCGGACGCGTAATTCGGAGGTCGTGGGTTTGGATCCCACCGGCGGCATATGGTTGTTTTTTCTCCTGCTTTTCTAATCAATTAGCTTTAAGCGACAGTAATATTCTTACTTGATCAACATCACAAAAAAATAAATTAATTTAAAAAAAAAATCCCCTGTGCTCCTTGGTTTCTGTGGCTGTTGGCTTCTCACATATTTATAACGAGCCCCTCATTCCCCTTCCCTTGTTTGCTTAATTACACATAACCAAGTAAGAAACGCGTGTTGCGGCCACGAAGCACGCGCAGACGCGTAGCGACAAGCGGGCCAAAATCCGGTTGTCTGCTAAATCTCATCGCAAAACTAACACGGGTCGTTCGGCGCTGGCAGAGTTTGGTTGCTCAGGAGGGGGGGGACGGAGGGAGCGGCTTTAAGTAAGGTTGGCTCGCGGAGGCTGACCCTGTTTTCTTCCTCCATATGCACTGCGATCAGCGCATAGAATCCAAGGCTGAGTCGCAGGAATTGCTTGAGGAGTAGATGGTGTTGAGTACTGGCGCCGGCACTGCAACGTTGCGGAAGCCACATGCGTTCCGCGCCGGTTGCCTGCTGTCGTGTGCAGTATGCTTTGAGACGGAGGGTGACAGATGTTTGGCTTGTACTGGCGCCTTGTTTGCGCTCGATCTGCATGCATGCTACAGTGCTTGCTCGAGAACACGCGCGCAATTTTTCTCGTGCAGCCGCTGATGCTACAGTGCTCGGCATTCGTCTCTGCTTTTCCCTGTCCTGTGGTGTTCGTAACTATAGCAGTGCAGCGTGAGAGAGCGAGCGCGAAATAGCGCGCAGAAAGGGCAGCAGCAGCATCGGCATCGCTGCAGTGCCGCGCTGTGCGTGGCAATAGCAGCTGCTTGCTGCTGGCGGTCGATAGTGCGAATTCTCGATTGGCCTGCGCGAGGCGGAAACGCGTGCAACGCGGTGTGCATCTGTCTCAAGGGTCCCGTGGAGGCCCCCCGTCTGTTTGATCACCCCGCGTCTGACACATCGAGCGCGCCCTGCTCCGACGCGTCTCGCATTCCGGGCGTCGTCGTCGATTGAATGCACACCGCCCGTGCTCGGAGTGCGCGGGCCTTTTGGTGGCGTGGCCTGTGCTTGGCTTTTGCGATCAGGCTTCGCAGTCTGATTTCCGGCACTGCCTGAGAGCGAGTGGAATGCAAATAAGGTGCCGGCTAGTGGAACGGAAAACCAGACATCGATCTTTTTTTCTTCCTCTCTGCCCTCCCACATACCAACCCTCTCCACGTATTCCCCGTTATCCCCGTGTCTTTTCCCGGTCCGTTCGCCTGCAGCCACTGTCCGTCCCACGGCCTGCAGGTGTGGCGTGCAACGAAATGCCTACTCGGTCGTCCCTAGTCTCTTTAAGGCGAGCGAAGCAGTCCGGTGCGACAGCAGGCATTCGCGTTCTCCGCCACTTCGTTTTAAGGAAGTGGCCGCGAGTCATGGCTAAATTAAGAGCCGCACTGCCAACCATTTTCAGAAGAACCGTTTTGTGGGCACCTTGGAGCTCTTACTGTAATTGGTTTGGGTTGCGTCACCTGGTTTTAGCTCGTCCGGGAGTTGATTCTTCCCGCGCGCCCTGAAAACCGACGAGTTAACTGGATGAAAGCTTACAGAGCTTTCTATTCTTCTTCCTTAGGTCTAACCCTCGAACGTATTTGCTTCGCCCACAGCAACTTTCTGCGCCACGTCACCGAAAGTTAATTTGCAGAGAAGGAAATCTGCAAGTTAAGGCGACCTCCGCAACGTGTCGTCTGTCTCTGGCTTGCGCTTAGTATTCGCGATGAATTTCACCTTCGCTTGCGAAGACGGACATCAGCGCGTTTATCATCGAATGAACGACAGTAGACGCTCCCTTACAACTCCGAAGACTATACCTTGAGCTTGGCGCATGATAGCCTTAGCTGCCTATGTGCCATAAAACACAACACAACAAGCTTTGGCGATAACGGCGACATTGTAACCTTCTTTAGTTCTTGCAGCGCAGAAAGATACGACCTGCAAGAACTACAAAAACGCAAAAACAATTAGCCCCTAAAAGTACTACTGAAACTCGCTGGCGTCAGTGGGAAGGCTGCTATATGGGCTAATTCAGATTCTATGCACCAAGCCATACCTCGGACACCCATTTCCTGTCCACTGCCGAGCGACACGCGCACACGCTCGCCCCCTTCGCGCGCATGTGGTCGTCGCTTCACAGCAGACACGCTGAGAACTTTGTATCGCGTAATGCGCGGCGTCCACAATGTCGTTCGGGGCGGCGACGGTGGCAAACAATTCGGGTTCGGCCGATACGCGGGGAGGCCAGACAGGTGCTCTCTGAAATGAAGTCTCGAGGACCGCGCGGCCTGACAGGCTCCTCGACGGTGCCCGTGTCTGCCCGAGTGGAGACCCGTCGCTGAGGCTGTTCCGGCGGGTGGCGATGACAGCTGCGAGCGCCGGATGTCCTTGTTCGCGCGCTGCGCTGCTGCGGGCGCTGTCACTAGGTGGTGCACGGGACACGGCGCGAATCCTTCGCGCGCGATTTCCATTCAGAAGCGAGGGAGGTGGACGCGCGTCGAAAGCACGCTATTATTCTCGCCAGTAATGCGGCGGCGTGCAGGGAAAATGTGCGGATGCGGCTCTGTACCGCTGGGTTTGGGCCGCTGCCTTGCTTTTGGATCACTTGGAAGTGTTCCCTCTGCACTTCGGACGTAGGGGAGGAAATAAGTGCATGGATGGATGGTAGGAAGCACAGATGGGTCCCCACGGAGGGGTCAGTTCCGAGGCCGCGAGGCCGTTGACGATCTGGGCCTCTACTGGCCGGACCCATCACACATACTTCCGGAGTCTGAAAAACCGCGAAAAGCACTCGACGGCGAGTAGCCGGCAGGTTGGAAAAGCCTCCTAGTGTCGTGGAGGAGCCCCAGGTAGCTACTGGCCCCGCGTTAGGTTTTCCTGTCTCCGACGGTCGGAGCCCGTTGCGTGTGGTGGGTGGTCGGGCATCCCGTGAGTGGGGCCGCACCATTGGGCAATCTCGATACTCTCCCTGTCCTGGCCAGGCAGGCCAGCAATGGAGTCGAGACAGTCGAAGGATATGAACAAAAACCTCGCTGTCCCCATTCCCAGCCTCTGTCCCAACCTATTCCCTACAACCATTCTTCCCATCCATTTGACCATCCTCTCCGCTACTTCCCAGGGGAGATCAGGGGAGTCTCCCCGGGCCCGCTCCCCCGGCTGTGGGTCGCTATATTAGCTTTTCCCTTTTATTTTACTTTTCCACCCACGGGTGGTGAAATTACAATTTGCCTACGGGCCTATTCTTTTATTTTCGAATTTGGTTAAGCCTGTTTGACGTACGTGGTGCAGGCAGGGGCTTATTATTTTTATTTCCTTTTCGGTTGCCCCAACCTATTCTTTGCACTTCAGACGGTGTGCACGAGCGCGAGAAGAACCACGGGGTGCTCGAGCGCTCAGATCACCAAGACCTGTTGCCCCCGGCGATTAAATGCCCCCAGCTGGGTGAAACAGTTGTTCTCGAACGCCGCTTAGAAAGCCGTAAGTGATTCGCCGCATATGGGGGCTGCGCCCGGATCCAAGCCCATCCGGCATTTGGCAGAGACCTACCTCAATAACATAATCACAAATGGCGCGAGACTCATCTGGGTCATAGGGGATCATGGATCATCGCATTCCATTTCTCTGGCAAGTGGACAAAGGAGTTTTATTTCATCACATACTACGGCTACAACAACATCAACAACGCCGTAAGCACCGAAGGAAGTCTTCCATAAAAATTCTGCGAAAAAAGCAAAGAGATCAGCTGTACGCTCATCGTGTTCCCGCTTGCGCGGATGCCTTCACGTCTCTCCCGCTGGTACGACAAAATGGCGCTCGACGGCTGCGCTCTTCTCATTCGTTGCTTCTCCGCGTACGTGGCCGCGAGGCCGTACTTTCAGCCACTCAGCGTGTCAAGAGTTTCCGTGGCGGCGAGCGAACTCGCCCGGGCTTCTGACTTTACGTTCACAAGCGCTAATTAGCGCGCGCACCTTTAATGCGCTTCCGAGGCTTGAGTATCGGGGCTTAAATTTCTGGGGAGGCGGGAAAGTGCAACTTAATGCTCTCGCGTCCTTAACGTTGCATGTCCTTGGATGCGCTATTAGGTCACCGTCGCGTTATTTCGGACCTCGTTTTCCTCAGGGCGAAGGCTGCTCTGACAAGCTAGTGCATAGCGCGACGGCCAGGCTCCCTTTCTTATTTAACGGGCTGCACACGGTGACTGTATATTGTTACTAGCGGGAAGAAGCTAACGGAAAAGGCATTTTATCGTCGGTACACTGTTTATAAGCGATAACGCATGGACACGACGAGTTTGTTTATTTTTTATCGACATTCCTTCGACTTTACGAGGTAGTTTCAGCGAATGGGGCGTCGAATTCATTTTGAAGGGATGAACTTGGCGGCGCAGCATGTCGTTGAACCTCGTGTGGAAACGTCCTTTGGGTGGGGCACACGTCGTCCATCTCGCCCTGGCAGCCTGGTGGAACTCGTGAAAGTTTGAAGAGGCAATAACGTCTCCGAAATTGGCACACAGGCGCGTTATAGCCAGTTTAGCATGCGACCTAATGCCCATCTTGTGTTATAGTCACGCGGGAACGTAGCACAAGTTCGTACAAAAAGGATCGTTCCATTTTGTCCCTGGGAACATGAGCCTAAAGTATGTGGTCCTCCACGGCGTCTGGATCCTCTGCAGATGTCGCCATGCTTAGAAAACCACCGAAGCACAACCATCTCCTACCGACGATACCGGTCAACCTGGAGTCAAATAGATTATTTTATTGCGTATATCTTCATATTTGGCGCAAATTTTACAGCACTGCTTTAGACCCATCGAAGGGGGCTAGTTGGGGGTCGAAAGTAACAAAGTGAAAGGTAGTGAACGAGAAGTTATAGGTTTACAACACGAACACCCTAAACGGCGCAACTAGGGACTGAGGATGGAACAGGACGGGATATGCACATGCTGGTCCTTCCTCCGTCCGAGTCGTCTGCCTGTGCTGTTCTGGTTTCACAGCTGACCCACCCAGCCCCCGACATAGGCCATTCAAGTGACCCGTTACATCATGCACTTATTGCCACTACCGTCTCTCACCACGAAACAGTGGCGCTATTTTATCAATGCACGATTTTGAGCAAGGGATAAGTGTCAGTTAACGTATTGGATTGCATGTATAATAAATACCCATCATACAAAAATTACTGGTAACAATTAGACTCGCACAATTTAAGCAGTTACACCAGGGCAACTACATTGCCTTGCTAAGACACTCAGGGCATAAACTGCAAAGCATGATCAATGAGTTAGACAGGCAGAGCAGAACGGTGGGTCTAAAAATTAACATGCAGAAAACCAAAGTAATGTTCAACAGTCCAGCAAGGGAGCAGCAGTTCGTAATTGGTAGCGAGATCCTGGAAGTAGTAAGGGAATATGTCTACTTAGGGCAGGTAGTGACCGCTGATCCGGATCACGAGAGGGAATTAATTAGAAGAATGAGCATGGGGTGAAGCGCATATGGCAGGCTCTCTCATATCGTGGATGGCAGTTTACCGATATCCCTCAACAGAAAAGTATACAACAGCTGTATCTTACCGGTACTCACCTATAGGGCAGAAACGTGGAGGCTAACAAAGAGGGTTCAGCTTAAGTTAAGGGCAACGCAGCGAGCTATGGAAAGAAAAATGATAGGTGTAACGTTACGAGATCGGAAGCGGGCGGAGTGGGTGAGGGAACAAACGCGGGTTAATGATATCCTAGCCGAAATTAAGAGGAAGAAATGGGAACGGGCAGGCCATGTAATGCGAAGGCAAGATAACCGCTGGTCTATGAGGGTAACGGAGTGTATTCCTAGAGAAGGCAAGCGTAGCAGGGGGCGGCAGAAAGTTAGGCGGACAGATGTTTTGCGAGGATACGGTGGCTGCAGCTGGCACAGGACAGGGTTAATTGGAGAAACATGGGAGAGGCCTTTGCCCTGCAGTGGGCGTAGTCAGGCTGATGATGACGGTGACCGGGGTCACGAACTGCAATTTTTCCCATCTGGTATGCATGCATATGCAGGGTGTTCCACGTAAAGTTGTGCTAGAGAGTAATTGAAATTCTACGGCCCATTTCTGTCTCCAGGAGTAGGCGTGAGTGTCATATACACTGAAGAGACTGGTGGTGAGATTTGACGAAGGCACCACGCGTTTCTGACGACGCTTGAGGGGATGAGGTCAGGATTCATTAATGTTTGGTCAGAAGAATAAACATCAGTCGACAGTACGGATTTTTTCCGACGAAGATACACAAAGTGCAGCAGCTCCGAATCGTCGGCGATGAAAGGATGGTGACTTCCTCGTGGCAAAAGCCGTTATGCCGCATCTGTTCCTCTGTAGCAGCGAAAATGTGTTAGTGTTCTGTGCAGAGCAGTAACAAATTTTGATGCACCAATTTTTTTTTCTTCGGCAGGCTGCGTGAATGGCTGTCTCAGACAGGACAGCGGCCGGCGAGATGATCCGCCAGTGTGACAATCAAGTCGCGCAGACCCACCAGTTAAGTATATTTCCAGGAGTTCACAGAGGCTAAACTTGAAGGACGCTGAGGACAACAATTAAAGTTGGTATATAGGCGTTGACGCGTTCTGGTGGTGAAAAGGGAAGCCTTATTACTTAGGAAAAGCAAAAAAAAAAAACTGAAATTCGGGTGTAGCCGCCACAGACCGTTTTCACAGGTTACTAAAAGTGGCGTCAGTACTTATTTTTTTTCTTCTTTTTCTGTGCGAACCCCTTAGGCTAGACAACACGCCATCCAGATCCAGTCGGATATCACGGAGCCCGTAGTTCTCTCGACGTCATCAGCAACGTCACAAATCTTATTCAGGTGGCGGGATTGATTTATTGAAATAATTTTAATGTCCAACACAGAAGGATGGGGTTACTCATCCGCTTAGACGATGATTCGGAGCTCTTGGGACCGGGCGGCGTTAAAGTATTTCACTTTTCAACTCAGAATTTCTTAGCAATAAAAATGTCTTTGGCGGCCAAAGGAACGCCAGCGGACCCTTATAAAGCCAGGCAATCGAATTTTACTGAGACCGTAAATAGTATTGAGATTGCCTCAGTGTCGCTTTAATGCTCACCCAACTTATCGTTCTGTCTTGGCTCTGAAGAACTGCGCCCTGTTTTCTACCGTTAAAAAAGATTACAACATTTACGATTGTTGACTAAATAGCGAAATTCAGCGAGAGCTAGCGTAAAGGCCAGTATTAAAAAAAAAAATCTCTGCACCTGTCATCCCTTCCTTAATCGCTTATTTCACGCTACGGCCCGGTTGTGCCCTCTGTGTAAGATTTGCTTACAACAACAAATAACACTGAGATCACGAAGTCTAGACAACCGCTTCTAGTTTATGTAGCTGCCACAACATGCTTAATGGCATTGAGAGCGGAAAATTACCGCGGTAATGTTGAATTTTTGGCACACACAATCGATTTCATGGATGTCAAAACTGTTCGCCTCGAGCACAGGAAGCATTTATAAACCATATTCTGAAGCGTGTAGGAATTAATTGCAAGCCATCAGCATCAACATCTTTGCGCATCATTTCACGGGAGGCTTTAGTTTTTTCTCGATTATAAATGAAAATATTCCCGTTCAGTTACACGGTGCTCTTCATTCACAGCCGACAGATGGCGCCAGCTGGTGATGTCCAGCAGCGTTCCCGTATATAGAGGAACACTAATATCCAGGAAAGCGTCGAATAATATGCAGACGTGTATTCTCTGTGGCTTCGGTAGACTGAGGACGCTCGTGTATTGAGCTGTGCTATGAATCAAGTGTGAAGCGTCACCGGTGCAGACAATGAGTAAGTTGGGGCTACCAAAAGACTGAAGGCCCTGCTTGCACCGCTGACGCACAGCAGGCTTAACCCACCGGTATATATAAATGAAAATGTCTCTGCGGGCATAGAAGTTTTCGCGCACCCGAAGGCGGAAAAACTAAACATTAGGGAGAAGGATGCTTTAAAGCGAACCCACAGCCGGGAGAGCGAGACTGAGAGACCCCCTTATCTCCCTTGGGATTACCATATCTGTCTCCCTTGGGATGTAGCTGGAAAGGATTTGGAATGCTGGGAATGGGTTAAGAGGATTGGGTTGAGATTGGGGACAGCATAAGATTTGTTGACTGGTCCAAATAGATCGATTGAAGCTTGTCCCTTATTAAATGCCCTTAATGTACACACACTGACCCGAGGCATCTGCGCGGGCGTGTGGGCACACCGCTGTTACGGTGGCCGAGGGGAATGCTCATACGGTCGCCACCGACTGCCGTAAAGCATGTTGTTCGGACCTTCTGGAGCGAATTCTCCGAGCTTTGCCCCTGAGCAGAGACGGCCGCGCTCTTGTGTGTTGCTGGAAGGACCCGATCGCTGTACGATCCAAATCCAAATAGAGACAAGCTCTTTTTTCCAGGCCGCCGCAGAAGGCGAGCACTCGTTCTTCGCTTAATGGGCGGCCCTCATTCTCCAAGCGTACTTCCATACCACGGAACGTTCGCCGGGATCTCAGACCCTTGGATACAGGGTACCCTATAGGGGCAGAGATCTTCTCCACCCCCAAACTACGTCCCTCCACCCCGACCTTCCTCGGGTACTACACGTGTTTTCTCTCGTTCCAAGGGCTTCGTATCTTGCTTCAAGGCGCTCGTTCACGCGCGGGAGACCTTTCGCAGTGTTCAGACCCGGCGTAGCCTGTGCGACTGATTGTAACGCAGAGTTCCTGCTGGCAGGGTTCCCCCATCAGCAGTGCGTTTATGTACTGACTTCTCTCCTGTCCCCTACCTACTGAGGTAGGGGCATCTTTTGGAATTGCATCACTTAAAAGATGGGCTTTGGCTACCATTAGGTGGAGCGCCGCTAAAGGAATGACGATACCTTTTGCTACCTATAGGGCTTAGTCAACGCGACATTTTCGTTTGGCTTATTGACCTTTACTCTGTACTTACCACTTTGACGTCCCCAGCTAACTGGTCCTCGCATCTCACTACTAAAACGTTCATAAAAAATCTCTTTCTCTTTAGAAATAAGGAAACTAAGGCCAATTTGACGTACTGTAGCTTGTTAATGGTCGCAGCTCATTCCTCTTCAGAGGTTAAATACTCAATTAACATAAACTAATTAGCTAGGGCTACTATGAGGTAAGAATACTGCTTGCGCTCGGCGACTATCAGTACAGAATAAATGCCAGCTTTTTTTTTAAATATTCGCAATATTAGTTACAAGCCTTGTCTCTTATATAATATAGGTGTCATGATCAGATATGTATGATTGTTAACTAGGCCACAAAATGCCCTTGCATTTTGAGATTAGAATAATCTACATGGGATGCTCCGCAAGTTAGCTTCTTTGCAAAGCCAAAATTTAAAACTATGACTTCTTTGTGAAAAGGCTTACTTTCAGTGGCTGTATTTGACATGTGAAGAGCATGACAGCAAGGGTCTATTCTGAGCTCTCATTCGGCTACCTCGGTTTACTTTCAATACGCGAAAGGCTTTTGTTTATACTTCGGCGAGTTACCATGGATATACTGAACATTTGTGGAAAAGCGATGTGCCGCAGTAAAATGCAGCAATGTCGACATGAAATACATAATCTGTATTATGTGTTGAGCCCGATGAGGAGAGTGGCGGTGTGGTTGCCAGTTAAGTGGAATAAAAATCTTGCCTTTGCTTCAAAGATAACATTAGAATGGTCAAGAGACGTCATGCTATCAATATCTAGCCAATAAGCCGAACCGCTCAAGTTAGCTTCTTTGCAAAGAAAGTAGTTCCTGCGTAAAAGCTTACTTGCGTAATCCTGCGTAACGCGCGATGCAACCAGAAAGTCCGTGGGCGTCGCGCGTTTCACAAATTTGGAGCCTCTGAACAGCACTTAGTGGCATGTAGTTGAAGAGCTTTAACCACGATTCGCGAAGGTAGGCAAAAGGAGTACTTTAACGATTTCACGGAACTCCAGCTTCAATGGGAGAACTAAGACGCTTTCAAAACTTCTGGCGGCAGTTTTCGCTCTTACTGTGGTTGGACGAGCGTTGAGAGAAATGAAAAGGAGGCTCTTTCTCATCCCGTACTATAATAAAGAGATGAGTTTAGATTTAAACTCAACTGTGTGCTTAAAGCACGCACGTGTTCGTCTGCCTGTGGATGTACCAGGATCGTCGGTCAGTGTGCGCAGCTAAATTTACATCAGTGTGGCTTGTGCTCACGGAGTTTACAACTGCTTGGTATAAATATCAAGCTTTGGCAGACTGCCTGCAGCGAGCTGCTGAGAAGCGGTGGCCTGAAAGTGGATAAGCGCTAAATAAACGGAGAAAAAGGTTCTACAAGACGAGAAGAAAAATTGGAGGGTACCCTTGAGCTCCGCATCAAGGGTATGACGTGATAGCGTGATGGATTTATTCCCATATATGCTGAATGGGACATTCTCAACTTTACATTCGTAGGTCACTGAGAGTCCCCATACCACTCCTTGCTGAATGACGCAGCGGTTAAGCGATGCTCCTCTGCCACAACAGGTAGGTGGGGCTTGTGAGAACCGGGTTGCTCTTTCCGAGCAACTTCTCTCTACCAACAATTAATTTAACTACTACCTGCCACGGTGCGCAGGTTGTGATGACGCCACGAGGTCATGTGATCTAGGTGGCAGGTGGTCCGCCTGCTTCTCTGGGAGTTTTTCTCTCACGCCACCGCTGCCGACGACGGCGCCAGGTTTTCGGCTGAGTGGTACCCTTTACGCTATCTCGTTAAAAAGGGCTGTATCGGCAAGGTATCTCCATGTCACCGACAAAGTTCGGCATTGTGAAAGGTCGCAGGTAGGGAACAGGAAGGCTTGCTTGTTTGCATTATCTTTGAAAGTTTTTAAATGGCAATGCTCACCGGATGAAAACGTCTATGTACGCAAAACAGCACATTCTAGTGCAAAAAAACTGTGCACCATTTTATTTTGTGACTCAACTGTTGCCTAACATTGATCAGGATCAACATTAGTAGCGGCAGCACAAACTCAAAACCTTTTATTGAGAACGGAAATCCACGGAGAAGCAATATTGTCTGAAGAAATTCCATAAGCTACAAAGGAGGCGAGGTCAGGCTCCTAAATCCTTTCTCGGATACAAAGTGCATTGAGTCCAGGTAATTATTTCATGACTCCTCGCTGCGAAGCAAAACCGTACGCGAACACTAGAAGGATTACATTGCGTTGATAAAAAAAAAAAATTCGGCACTTTCTGTTTGGCCATCAAACGAGCACGATGTACAATGGCAGCTGGAATGCTCCTAGAGCAGCTGAAGCCTCTACTGGTGCTGCGACGTGTTTTTCATGACTTGAAGCGACCGCAAAACGAAAGAGCGTGCTGGTGCCACGAATGGCGCATTGTCGCGAATATGTGCCGCGAGTTTTCGAGCAGATGTAGCTGGTCTATGAAAAGATATAAAAGAAACTAAAGGAAACGTTTGCTTAATTTAATTGGGAAGGTAGCCTGTGCACTATGCATGGGATATCGGATAAAGGAAAAAAAATGCACACAGTAGAGTTCAGTAGTAGAAAGAATAATGCCCCTGACATCATAAGGCGAAATGAACGTTTCGAAAGCGCAGGGCAGCTTGGCCCGGAGCTTGGGCCAAGGGTCAAGAACACTCACACCGAAATTTGACAAATTAGTGGAGGCAGAGATTTATCTCAATGAAAATAATAAGCGCAACGCATCCCGCGGCAAGGCACTGACGTAAGACACCGGGTAATTAAGTGGTCTTGCGCAAAGTTTCCTTTCGTCCTGAGCTGTCCGTCGGTGAAAAAAGAAATTGAAAAAAAAAATGATAGAGACTTGCGAAAATAAAGCTAGAATGTCGCAGAAAGAGCCATAGACGCGGAGTTCGCAAAAGGGGTTACGAAACACAGTATAGCTGGGATCAGGTCCTTTATTTGTGCTCGGAGGACAATGAAAGTTCAATCCTGTGGCGTTACCACTTGGTCTCCTTATCTGAGCTTTGCTTTACAAACAGAGGGAATAATACGAGACGGGAAGTGGCATGTGTCTGTGCAGGTTGATCGCAACATCAAATGAAACCCTCCTGCTTACTCTGCTGTAGCTCCAATCTTCTTTTTCACAAAGGGGAAAGCAACGCAGACGAAATGTGTGCTCAGTACACCTGACCACTCTGTCCACTTTCACTTTATTAGAGCTTCCCCTTTCTTGCGCGTAGCAGGGTGATTGCACATTAAGTGGGAAGATTAACAGCTATGGCAAGTAGGCCGACCTTGTTATGCTTAGAGTGTTTTTGCTTTTCGTTGGAGTATCTCTCTTCTTTATTCTGTGGAGTTTACCTCTTGAGAAGACTCGGACACCGGGAGAAGATTTATTACAGAAAAAAAAACCCTGCTATCCAAGTGTTCATAAAAGTCATCGACTGCTTGCCGCAAGTCGTCGCTTTTTTTTTTTCCTTATGAAAACTTTGATCAATGACTCTGTACTCAATTACTGAAAGGACATGTGTCGAAATTTTCTTGTGTGGTGTAACGCGACCTCAGCATATTTTTGGAAACCTCGCGATACGCTCTGACAAAAACTGCATTTTCCTTTAGCACCTTGTCCTTGCAGCCGCTTCTGATCGAATGTGCCTCCGACATAGACATGAGTGCACATACGGGTCGTGCGCAGCCATGCCCATGTCAGAGGCACATTCGGCCAGGAGTGGCTGCGAGATATTTTCAGTGCCCCTAGCAAATCGGGCCCGTTTCTCTCAGATCCTCGTGCTGACGGCGTCAGCAACGATTCACGCATTTTACATTTTGATCACTTGCCAATATGATTTGCATTTGTAGAAGTTCTGGACCAGTCAATATTTCACGCTTGGCGTACACCAGGTGCCACAAGTGACTATGGGGATTGAAATTTTGCGCAAAAATTCAGCTGCAAAAGCAACTATTTTTTTTTTTTTTACAAGGAGCTAATGATACGACTGAGCGATAACCTTAGACTAAAGCTGGAAGGAAAATGGAGTAGGATTCACTGACTGCAATGTGACAAAAAGAGAAGCTTCGGGAGCAAGATGGAACCATCACTATATGACATAGTGCTAAGGCAAATTTAATTTGCGCTCTTTACATTCCCCAAAGATTGCGTTCCGCGCGGATCCTGCGGGACCGCCACTACGTGTTCCACCAGTGGCTGCGGTGCTGCCGCTATGCAGTGCTGCTGTTGTGGCGATCACACATAGGCGGTACCACTTGGTGACACTGCAATTGCTTGGCGTAATAGCAGTGAATAAACCATTGGAGTTAGACAAAAAGTTCAGCTCCCCCTGTCAACACATTGGAAGACTATAAATGCCCGGCTCTCCCGCTATCACAAACAAAGAAACAAACAAAGAAAGAAACAAACAAACACGAGCAAGCAAGCACACAAACAAACAAACAAACAAACAAACAAACAAACAAACAAACAAACAAACAAACAAACAAACAAACAAACAAACAAACAAACAAACAAACAAACAAACAAACAACTGCGATGCACGCAGCTCAAAAGGGGGTTGAGGACAAATTGAAGTTGGCTGTATCGATAGATTTCCACCTTCTAACGACAGAGGTCTCAACTTCACTGAGAATGGATAATTTTTATGCTAAATAAGGGGGAAAAATGCCAGTGTCGCCATCGGCGGTCGATTTCGCAAGTAAACTGCATGCGTCGATTCAGATTTTTTGTGCGCGGATCGCAGAGGCTAGGCTACCCCACCATACACTTGAAAACGGTGATCCCAGAGTCACTTTCGGAGTAGACGTCCCAAGTTTGAATCGAGTGGCGGGAAAGCATTTAAATGCAATTTTCTCAGGAATAAACACACCTTTCGCTACTAAAACATCAGCATGCCCAGGAAAAGCATAGAATCGATTTTCAGCAAGAACAAATATTAGATGCAGTCGCGAAAAGAGTAGGAGCGATTCGAGTCTTTCTTTCTGAACTGTTGCAGTCATTATTAGTATAGCCATCGCAACGCGACGGGAAGTGCAAGAAGGCCCAGTAGAGTCTATGGGTGGGGAAGCGTAGGAAATGTATAAGCGCGTATGTTCTCGTTCACAGCTGCCTGCAGCCGCGTAGATCTTTTCGCCTTCTCAGAAGGCCCGAGGTGCAGGGGGCAGCTGGCGCCACCTATCCTGAGAAGCGCGTAGCCGTCCGGCCGTCGCCTGTGCGCCTTCTTTTGGGCCTCCTGGCGTCGGCGAGGGCCACGTCGGTGTCGGTGTGGAAGAGCGCGTTCTCGACGCCTATGCGCTCGTTGAGGTAGAAAAAGGCCGGCGCGCTGCGGCACGGAATCGCGTCGTCCGGGTAAGTGCACGTCAGGCTCAGCTGGTCGAACACGGTCCGGTTGCCACAGAAGAAGCTGAAGTGCTGCATCTCGGAGGAACCGTCGGCACGGCGCACCGCGTGGCACACGTGGTACACCTTGCACCTGTTCCTCACGTCGGCGAAGTAGCCGCTGCGCCGGCAACGGAACGTCTTCACCACTGGCCCCACCACCAGGTCGGCGCCGTCGGCGAGCTCGTAGGCGAGCCGCTTCACCTGCGCACAGCAGAGCATGGCGTCGCAGCCACGCATCGGGATTCGAGGGCTGTCCTCTCGCAGTTTGCTGGCACCCAACAAGTAAAATCTGCGGCTGATGCCCGAAAATAAGGTGCCCAATGCTCCAAGCCTCACACAGGCAAAAACGCTTCGTAACCGGCTCTCGCACGGGATTTGGGGTGTCGGATAGACCGGCGTGTGCGATGGCAAAAGTGACCGGTGAATCGCAGGGCTGCGCTAATTCTTGGGTAGCTTCCAACATTTGGTACCTTATTTTCTGGTGCCAGGAACAACTTACACTTCGTGGTCATAATACTGTGAGACAAAACAAGTAACTGCGTGTCGTGCATGCTGGCTCTTTGAAATGCCGCGCACAGCGTGAAAACGAAGGCCCTCCTAGCATGTTATCATCACGAACTCGAAATATTTGCAAGACTCAGTAAAACGACAAGCAAGGCTAAAAGCTTAAATGGGATTTAAGGCTGGTTGGTTAGCTAACCCGGACATAACTGCAACATAAAAGAAACATTCCTATGTTTGTTTATTGTGAATGTTTCCTTTGCGCTGCAGTTTTGTCCATGAAAGGAAACCATCCAGCCAAAACGATAATCTTACTCGGATATGTTTCTTCTAGAGTGAGCCCATTTTTTATGAATAATGTTTCCTACCGACATTCCGGCTCACCCCCTTCGCCCCAAAATAAAAAAGTTAATGTTTTCTTCACGCTGCAGTTAGTCCGTTGAAAGCTTACCCTGGTTTCAGCGACAGCGGCATACATCACAAGGGCGCTGACTGAAAAGAACAGAAAAGTGGGCAAAAAATTACATTTTAATGCAAGCGAGTAAGTAAAAAATATATTTGAAAAGAGTTTAAATATTAGCGCCTGCAAGTTTAGTACTTATTCCGAAAATTCATCTTTGGAAAGAGAGAAAACACAACACAAAAAAAGCCAAACTTGAAGTAAATATCCTTGTAACGTTATAGAGGCAGCGAAAGGGCCGAAAATGACGAATAATCAAAATGTGGTGAAAAGTGTGCTTTTGTCCTCCGGCAGTAACGCGGCGTTTAGTCAAAACAAAGGGTAACGGGGAGGGACAGGCGGGAGGAATGATGGCGAGGCTGCAACACATGACGTTCAGCGGATGCGTCTGGCCGGGTGTCTGGTCCCACTTGTAAAGGCTTCGGTTCGCTACTGTTGGGTTCATGCGTTATACACGAGGTCAGATTCAAATGGGAAACCGCCAGAAATATGCGGTCTGGTTCGTTTTGGTGCCAGCCGCAGTTAAGGCTGATTATGCTGAAAGTAATGTAGCTGTAATGACTCGCGAATTCATGCTGAATTGCTAAAGTGCGTCATGACCCTGGGCTAGCGCAGAGCCTAACGAAACAAATGTACGCACCGGATACTGCTAGGCTCGTTAGGCGCCATACGAGAGCGTGTTTCTTCTTTAAACTTGTTTTTTGACGCAACGCCGTAGGGCGCGCCGTACCATCAGTATATCACAGAAAGATAGCCTGGCGCAAGTATATTAGGTTTTCACTGGTTCGTTCACCCTTTTCAGTTCGTTTCTCGCCTTCGGTTTCGTCACATATATATATATATATATATATATATATATATATATATATATATATATATATATATATATATATATATATATATAATCTGGACCGACTAAGCCCATTATGCAATGCTTTCCGAGTTACGACACTTCGAACGTCCAGGTTCACGGCAGCTCACGTTACAACATGCCCCCTCCCCCCACCTCCCCACGCATATTATTTCTTGTTTTGCGTAGTAAAAAAAGACACCAAGCAAGAAAGAAGATACGGCGATCCATTTGAACTGAAGGAGCGCGCAGCAGTGCAAGGATCAGAAGAGCACGTACCCGATGCGAGCTCCTAGGGACTGATCTTCGCACGAATTTTCTCCTAATCACTCATCGGCAATTAAGCGAGGAATATATAGAAAGAAGCCAACAGACCGTAAGGCCATGCAAGGCATAGGGGAATATTGCTGTCCTTTTGTTATGACCGTCTATGCTGATGTGAGAAAATTAGTCAGAATTTTTTTTAGATTTGAGATAATTATAAAAAAGTAGAAGAAAGACACTCACATGCTGACGGTGGGACCCGAACCCACGACCTCCGCATGTCGCGTGCGGTTCTTTACCAGCTGATGCGAGAAGGGGAGTGGAGGGAAAAAGCACAGAAAACGCTGAGCAAGTGACGTCCTCGTATGACATTATCGGCGCGTATCGAGTGCATCGCGGCCCACACTGCAGCCGGCACTCCTATATACTTTGCTTAGTGGCTGCGGTAGGATCCGACACCATGACCTCCGCATGGCGCGTACAGTGGTCTACGAACTAAGCTACCGCGGGCGCTGTCTCACTCTACTTTCGAAGGTATTTTGTAAATCGTAGCCAACTGCTGAGAGTGCTGAAGTGCGTCTCACCAAGGCATAGCGGCGCACGTTGAACATCGTGCTATACCGCAAGCTTTCTTTTTTTTTAAGTTAAGTGATCCGGAGGTAGACTAGACGTGTATTTAAAAGCCGAGCTGCAACCCGCCTGCCGTCACACCTTGGCGAAGAAAGCTTAGGTTTCGAAACGCCACATTTTCGAACAAGAACTGGGTCTGCGTTCATTTCGCACCAATATTTTATTTGACACGCAGCCACGGAGAGAAGTAGAAAGGAGCGCCAGCTCCAGTGTGGGCCGCAATGCAGTCGATACACGCCGATAATATCGTGCGTTGGCATCACGTGCTCAGAGCTTCCTGTTCTCTCCCTGCGCTCCCCTTTTGTTGACAACACGCCGTTGCGCACTTTTTCCCCTCTTTACCACGCACATGGCAGTTAGGGAACTTACCTGCAGGGCACAGAACCTATTGGGAAACCTAAACCGATTCCACCGCCCGACCACTCTGCCCACTGTTAAGTCGACGCACTACCTGTGGAGATTTCCTAGAAACGAAATGCGGGTGCGAGCAGCGGCACGACGATGAGCTTTTTTTTTTCTGAGGGTGAGGAGGGAGTGGGGAAGGCAACAATCGGCGTCATCGGCATCGAGAAAGAGAAAACGCCGCCCGAAACTACTGGAACGCTGCAGAAGAGGCACAGCGAAAAGACGGCAACGAACCGAGGAAGAAAACATTCAGACAGACAAAGTGCTCGTGCCTTCGAATGCTTTCTTCTTCTGTGTGTTCTCACCTTCGTAGAAGCGTTCTGCCAGGGCCACCGATTATGTGCGGACGACATCTATCGTGCGCACCACAGAACTCCAACTCGACGAAGCATTAGACACGGGCTCTTACCGCTATGGCTTTAGCTCTCCGGCCTCTTTAGTTCCGTGCGCGCTGCTTCGACCCATGTTAGAACGACCATGCCCTATACCCTATATTAGCTAGAAATGACCTCGTTATCCGCCTTATTACAAGATGTGGCGCCCTCTGGGCAATGGCGAAAATCCATCTGCTACAGGTTGAAAGCAAACGCACGTGGGGAGACGCGGGCGCGTTCTGGTTCCACGAGGAGCCAGTTGTGACTACAAAGTGGCAAGAGTGTGCTTGACAGCTGCCGCCATCTGTCGCATGCGCCTGCCACTAACATGAAATGCGCGTGCGCAGTAGGAATTGGTGGTTTCGTTTTCAACCTGTGGAGCTATAGGAGAAGAGGCACGCCTGCGCAGAGCAGCCTTGTGAAAAAAGTGGACTCCGCTTTGGACTTTCACAAACAGTTATTCATGCGTTCTTTTTGAAACCAACCACTGCCGATACATTTCGGTTAACTTACCGCATAGAAAGCTGACGAACACCTCCATAACTGCGTCCGTATGGACAGTGGTGCGGCACCGAAGAGCAGAGCCAGGAAGACTGACCTGTTAAACAGTTGCAAATCAACGTCGGCGCCAGCAAAGCAAGCGCATGTTTCAAGAGCGTTTAGAAACAGATCAACTGCAAGTGAAAGATAGTACGTTTTCAGCTAATTGATTTCGCTAAAAGCGGTTTATTAATAATTCTTAACTAGAATTTCGCGAGTAGTACAGCGAGAGGTTGCCAGAAAAGAACACTTAACTAATTTTGTTTACTGTCATTCCAAAATTGCAGTTTACAAAGATTTCTGTCTGCAATAGAGGCTGAGAGTACGAGAAAGAAGCCAAATGGGAAACCCCTGCTTCATGGATGTGTTGTCATTCAAAACATTCCACCTGTATATTACTAAGTTTTTAAAATTGAGTTACTGTCAGCCAAGTTTGAACTTTAATTTTACTTTCGTAGACGATTTCGTTCAGTACCAAGTTGAGTGACAGTACAACTACCCCTCATGTCGCTTTGTTGAAACTAAAGGGGAATTAAAAGTATCTGAATAAATTGCCAAAAGACATAACATTAGCCATCGTCTAATGTAGTATTGACAACAACAACAAGCAAAATAAAAACGGCAACAACAATAATGACATTGAGGGATTAAGGCGACATTTTCAAAACCGCATTTACAGCGTTCTGTTAAAAAAGCAAAAAAAAAAGCGAAGCTATTGTGAAGCGCCTCAACATTTCCATATAGATGAGGAGCAACGAAACGAATCCGAATGAACTGAATTTCGCGTTTAAAATTTTATGATATTTAAATAGTTCGTCTCCTAAAATTCTGTTTACACATCGGCAAACTAACTCAATTGGCCGCAAAGTTGCTTGGGCAGCTGCCGGTTCAACTGTTGAAAGTTACAAAGGTAAAAGGCGGACAGACGAATGGAACTGGAGTCTAATACCTAATAACAATAATAAAAAATAATAAAAAAGCGTGAAAAACATGAAGAGCATGTTTTCAGGTTTTTCATGCCTCCACTAAGCTGCGAATCTGGAAAAGGAAATCACTGGGTAGTGAAGGGGTGTCCGGAGATTGCAATCGGCAACATTCTGGCACTGTCGCAGAAAGGAAAAAAAAAAAGAGGCACGTTAGCAGGCAAAGACAAAAAGGAAAGTATGTTTTGAGGCACACGTGTGAGAGAAGTGGGGCGTTAAGCAAAGCGGCGCGACGATCCATTATTCTTCGCGGCCACAATCGGATGAGGTACGCGTCAGCCTCGAAGGCCGGTTTTGCCATTCTTCAAATAGAGAGAGAAAAAAGAAAAAGGCCTTCCTTCAATCTAACTCTCTTGCTGCGCCGTAAGGGGCTGAATTTTGTTAGCGGCCATTAATAATGACGGTGAATCCGCAGTCTGGCACCTCTAAAAGTATAAATGCGTCCCCGTCTTTCCTTGAACGCTTCCCGATCAGTCGACGTTAAAGTGTGAAGGTCCGAAAAGATCCCGCGTATACAAGAAAAATGAAAATCCTTCCGACGCTACTGATCTCCTTCTTTATTTTGCTGATGCGGTTCTCCATTCGTCACGCGAGGAGTCAATTACACTGAAACGAGCGCATTATGGACATCTCGAATCCCGCATACGCATCCAATTTTCGCTGGCTGGGGCGAAACGAAGTGCGCGTTATAAGTTATAACGCGCAGTCGTTTTCCCCGCGCAGGCACAGCGCGGGCTCGACGGTACTGGTTGCGTTTAATCTGCCGAGGAACGACGTTCGGCCGCAGGAGTAAAGCTTCCGAGAAGATGAAGATGAGGCGGCCGCGGAAAATCTCGGCGCTGGGAGGGAATGGAGTGCGCGAAATCTCACCTGCATGCGTGCCTCCCGGTTAGGCTTTCCCCGGAATGACAGGAAGATGAGCGGCGGCGGTGGCTCTTCGGGGCCGTCCGTCCAGCTGTGTCGGCCGTTGGGTGTCTCCCGAATCTTATATGCGCTGGCACCGTACCAACTAGCGGACGGCGCGCATCGCGCTAACAGGCATGCACCGAAATGTTTGCTGGCCTCGGGAGTCACTTCGGAGCGCACCTTGGCTTGTTCCAACACCGCGTAGTGGCAACAACTCAGAGGGAGGCCACAATTAGGCAGCCCGATGCGAAATAAGCGGAGCCATTTCTAGCGCCGTCGTTCCTGCGACGTCGCCTCCGAGATGTCTTTGCGGTGTCGACCCAGTGGGGGTGTCAACGCCGCGCGCTCTTCGTAATAGAAGCAACATTTGTCTACTATGCGACAGCGCAATGCGACTGAACACGACTAATGAGCAAGCGTGGCTACGCTTACGGTTGGCGCGATTCTTCGATCAACATATTGTACCAGATATTTAAAGCAACAGAAAACTATTTTCTTATTTTTGTTTTTCTGGGAAGCTCTGTAAAGCTGTTTCGAGTCGTTTTCCGTTCGCACATTTCTGTGGCCACTGTTTAGCAGTAAAATTGCGGTCCTGCATTAATTGAGCGTCTCCTTCCCCTTGTTCGCTGCTTCTCTGTGCATGAAAATGGCTCGGTGGTATTTGATGACGTTGTTTGCGGTTCCTCTGCACTCTCTCTCTATCCCGTGTGCTGAGTATATACTATGAAAACTGGTACCGAACATTTGAAAAAAATGCTAGTAGTTTGGCATGTGGACTTCAACGCTCCCAGGCCGCACGTGGATGTCTTGGTTCGTTTACTAGTTGCGATATGGCGCTACTTGTGTGGAGTGGTGGCTTACGTCAAAGCGCGAGCTGCTGCCATGGCTGCCGAATGCTCCTTCGTAAAGCACCTCCTGACAATAAAAAAAGAGAGAAAAATTTGTTTGCCCTTTTCCGGTAGTAAGCAGGGCCACTCCCTCCCTCCGACTGTGCGTGAGGAGCAAGCACGAGGAAGACGACGGCAGACGCCACGTGCACTGGGCGAGTTGCTCGCTGTTGCTCCGATCGCTGAAGATCCGATGCACAGTAGATGTGGCTGGTGCCATCTATGAGAGGCTCTTGTAACAGCCACTTTTTCGACCAATCCGGACTCTTCGTTAACTTCAAGAACGCCGACACCGGATTTTCTCGAGAACGGGGCCCTCACGCTGTCGTGTAAAAACCATTTTTGTTTAATGCTGCAGCTGTACCAGTGAAAAGGCAATGCAAGCAGTAGCAACCATTACAAAGTTATTTATCGCGGGTGTTTACCTCTGTGGTTACGTGTACAACGGTAACATATCATGCCGCTGTGTGCACTACAAAGAAGAAAAAGTTAACAGGGCTTGATGTGTCACGCAGAACTTAAATGAAGGAGCTTCTTTAGGTCTTCTCATTGTTTTTTTTGAGCTCATTGAGCAGAACGGGAAGAACCGAAGTGCCTGTGCAGCGTAGTTGGTGCAGCAACAGCGAACATTGTAATATACGGGATTACACGTATTGTATTCGATTATTTACCTTCAGACACTGCTAGGCGTGTTAGTGTGTTGTCCTCCCCGCTGATATCTACTTTATAAAGGCGACACAGCATGAAATAACCTGACGATGTTGCACTAACAGCCTTAAATAATGCTCCTGTATGAGTGAAGTAAGAAACCGTAGAAGATAGTCTGATCCTTTTGTGCAGAAATAATGATTGCCCAGTGTTTTCTATATGGTAGGACCTGTGATGAGCGTGCTGCAACTAAGAATAGTGACTTATAACTGGAAATATTAAATGAAAATGGGAATACTACACAGTGTCGGCACTGGAATAGTTCACAATGGCTAGCTTTCTAAATGATCTATGTGAGCATCCCACGTTTCATGGTCTGAAAAATAAAATTTGTATTCAGGCAATGCGTGTTTAGCAATTCCATTTCACCAAGTAACTCCTCATCGAGGGGTCTTTACGTATCTCGACTGTTGTTCATCAGCAGCCGCCTGCAATAGATAACATGGCGCATTTAGAGAAAAAATGACATCAAATGGATCAATTACGCTAATAGGAAGTGGCCCATTCTGTACATGGTACTCTTTAATCTTCCCAATAATCCTCTCGATGTGCACTCCTGAATTCAAAACATGTTTTAACGCGATAGCGTTAAGGGTTCCGTTAGGCGGAACACCATGCGTTTTTCGGCTTTGTGAGAGAAAAATTCTGATTGGTCCAGAGGGTTGTGACGAAAAAACCAAACAATTTCACTTAAAAGAAACATTAGTCGCTTCATTGCCGGAATGGAACCTCTGCCCGTTGGGTCGCGAGCTGGCCTCGCTGCCTCCACCTGATGTGTCCCTCAAATTTTTGGTCTTTAGCACTCACCTTCGCTCATCCGCCTGGCGCCTCCACTGCCTGACTGCGGTCAGCACCGCCGTGCGACCAATTCTGCGTCCTCGTCAGGAAGGGTCCCCCAGCGTCGCCGCTTAGAGCCCGAATGGAAGGCGCGTGTGAGCGGCGTTCCGCTGCTTAAAGATGTGCGATATCGGGATATAAATGGGGTCGAATATTTCTCCACTACATCAGAGTGGGCCTCAAACAGAACGCCTTTGGAGTCTTTACAAGTATGTCCGTCGACAACTTCTCCTCAAGCTCCTGTATCATACCTCTTTCCTACCTCTCAACTCGCTTCGCCTTCGGCTTCTCCAACTCCCTCCGTACGCCGTCAGCTACATGTGGAACCTTCCAATGCCTAGACCAGACATTCACTGAACTTCAAGGTGAATGCAGTGCAAACACCACTGCCATTGAAGCTGTCGGGCCCAAGCTTGATACACTAACACAACCAAAACTCATTATGCAGCAACAGCTGGCAAATAGTGCAGTCGTTGGAGCAATTACACTACAATTTTGCAAAAGCCTCTCGAATAGCCATCTCCAAAATCCACCAAACATACTGATGATGGCAACTCTTTCGACGCGCAGCTCGGGTATATCGCCTTCTGGTTCCCCTCTACACCTCCGCGTCTGGAAGCGGGACTGCCGGAGTTTTTCTCGAAAACGGCCTATCCTGCAACTTTTCATTAGCGCGGAGCCCTCTCTTCCCGATATCATCCTGTTTTCGGAAACGAATGCCCACTCCTCCGCACCCGATTACGTTTCCTCAGTTTCTCCCTCCACCCGAGCTCGTCGGTGCCCACTTCGACTGGGGCCGCTCGCCTTCCTCTAACCTCTTCCTTCCTCTTCCCACCCTGACTGTAACTGCGTGTTTAAGAACTTGGCTGCCGTTAAAAATGACATTACTCACCTCAAAACCACGGACCTGGAATCTGTCGAAGCTATCTGCGCCATTAACGCATCTAAGTGCTCAGAGTAATCTAGCACCTACCGTACACCACACGTCCCCTCTTCAATGGGCGATTGGAGGCGTCATCTCAGATACCAAAAAATCATTTACTATCGACAGGCGATTTCAATTGTCCACGGACTGCATGGAGCTACCTCTCTCCGTCTCCTGCAGGCCGTCGATCGGCTCTTGAATATTCTGTCAGAATCTCACATGCTACTCTGAAATGACACAGACTAGCCCACTCACCACAGCCACTCTGCCATAAGGGACACCAACCCCGATTTAACTTGGACTCGCACACGGATGACTCCCACCTGCCAACACCTGGCGGAAAACTTGGGCAATGACCTCTACATCATCGAGACTCTTATTCCACTACCCAGAGGGACCCGACATAGCTGCAGCGGTAACCTCCCTACCCTGCTGACGTACTGGGCAGCCTTTCAACGCTATTTAACAGAGACTGCGACATCCTCTCCGGAATATTGAATGGCCTCCATGCTGGTGGGTCATGCCACGAATGCTAAAACGTTCTAATGTATCGCAGAAAATCCTTAAATTTATCCCTATCTTTTTTCTTTATGTGACTGTAGACGGCCTTAGTCCGTCAGTGGAAGAGAGATCGCATCAACCGTGCTCTGCGCTGATGAGTACAAGCTCTAACGGAAGAAAGCTCAAACGTATGCAGCCAATCTCTGCTCTTCCCATTGGATGAACCTGAGTGCAGACACCGGCAACACACCACACCAGTCGCACTTGGGCACTACTTCTCAGGTAGCTCCTCGGCCAATCTCGTGCTCGACACAGCAGCAATACTTTACTTTCTCTGCCAGCAAGGCTCAGCGACCACCCTGCCAGCGGACATCGTCACCCAGTTTTGCCCTTCGGCCGCCTATCACCCCCTACCCCAGCCTTTCCTTCCACATTTCCTTCCCGCATCAGAGGTCGACCAAACCTTTACTGTGCCGGAACTGCGCTATCTGCCTTCCGTATATCGGTCACTCCTTCAAATGTTGAGCTGTAACAGACAATGCTGTATTGTGCGATAGGTGGCGCTAGGCACTTTCAAACACGTAAATTTCGCCTTCAGTTCCGTCGTCATTGCTGTGCAAAATCTTAGGATATTACACAATTCATTTCAAGGAGAACATTTTTGCTGGCTTCTTTCAGCGACTGTGACATCGTACACGTTTGAACTTGGGTTATTGTAAAATCTGGACCTCTTTCCGTGATTCGGCTACTGCTCCGGGCTAAAAATAACCTTGAAGAAAGTTTCATTTTCTGATAAAAAGAAACCACATGGTCCTTCATGCTTGACGCCCCGAAGCTGCGCGTGGGCTGCGAGAGACGCCGTAGTGAAGTGCTCTGGATTCATTTCGACTACCTGGTTACTGCAATCGCACAGTACATAGATGTTTTTGCATCTCGTCCGCACTGAAATGAGGCAGACGCGGTCGGCACTGAATTCTGTCACCACAAATGAGCAGCCGAACGTCTCAGTCACTGCGCCACTGCATTGGGTGCCTAAAACACTCAGAGCTTTTTATAATAAGAACACTGAATTCACCACTGCTAGGAGTGCGCCGACTCATTTATCTGTTAACGTCTTTTGCCAACCGGGAAACGCAATACTGCGTCGTTTGCGGGGCAGTCGAGAGTAAGCTTCGCCGTGCGCAGTGCGCGAAGGATGCACATTCTGACTTCGTGCATGTAATATACAGTATGATTTGTTTGGAGTATGCACTGTCTGCGACTGCGCTGCGATGCCGAATTAAAACGAATTTAATTTTGTTTTGGGGCGAAAGTTGTGCTCCAATCTTTCTACAATTTGAAGATGTCCACGGAATGACCTCCCATAACTTTGCTTGCAGAAAACATGGAAATGAGTTACGATTGCGGGTGGCCTCATTCAGTCGCCCGAAAGACAACCAATGAAAAAAAAAAAAGGAGCGGAGAATTGCAGTAAATCGATTTGTTGCCGAGAAGTTAGCCTCAGCGAGAAGATTCAGACTGGGTCGCCCATGCATTATAGGGTCCAGTGGGGCTGCGGGCCTGCGCAGTGGTAAAAAAAAAGCAATGATATTCGTCCCATATTTATGCGGCGGTAACCAAGTTTAAGCCGAGGTTGATGGAGCCGTCAAAAGTTGTCTCGACCAGTTTATAACAGCAGCTTAAACTCTTTTTAACTGCAACCAGCCTCACTGGTTTGGGTTGTCGATCCAAAGGGAATGTATAATGCAATGTACACACAAGAAGAAAGTTCACCCTAGCCGGTCGATATTAATTAGGAGCCCGCACTGCGGCATGCCTTATAATCTACCACGATTTCTCCGGACGCTAAAGTGCTTTAGAAGCAAATATCCCGCCTGTACACGCATGCATAAGTAACGCTAGAGGCAGGAGCTAAGAAGCGCTTTGTAGACCTCATGCGAAGAAATTTAAATCGGCGGCTCTAGCGAGCTATGACCTACAGGGAAAGCCATCAGCCAGCAGCTCAGGGATTGCGATATGTTTCGATCGAGCTACTAGGAATCATTTCCTTTCCTTTTTATGTCGCTGGCGCTTGGTGCTGCTGATAGGCCAACGTGAATAGTGAGATATACCGGGTGTCCCAGCTAAATGTAACCAAAGTTATAAAAAATGCAAAGTATCCTAGTCCAGTGAAACCAACTGAGGGTTGTTCATAGTCGCGTGGCCTAGTCTAGAGTATTTTTTTCGCTTTTCGAAGTTCATTAATTAGTTAAGTTTAATTAGCTAACTTTTTAATTATTGACTTCAGGAAGAAAGTGTCAATGAAAAAGTTTTAGATCGCCTCGAAAAACCGCTAGTAGTGCTGTTTCCGTCAAGTTACGATTTACGCAGCTTCATTTATTGGCCTTAAAAGAAAGTTATCACGTCACCAGCTGCTCGCTCACTTCTCTTACAAGGGTAGACGTGCAGGCTAGTTGGTGAATCATGATTGTTTAAAACAGCGCAAAAGACAGGGACACAGATAGAAAAGACACACACAGCGCTGACTTACAACTAAATTTATTCATGGAAAATACATGTATATATACATAAGGCAAGATGCGTGAAGGCGGCAAACTGGTAAAATGCGCCAAAAAAATTGCAAAAAACCTAATGACGTGTCGCGCGCTTTGCCAAGTACGCCCGTTCTTTATCAGATAGCGTAAGAGAAGGGGTGCTTACACAAAGGTCACCCAGAGCTGATATCCTTTGGGCCTCAATTATTTCCCTTGTGGTTCGGTCCTTGCTTCTTTTGAAAGTTCGGAACCTATGAAACATGGGTTTACACACTTCCTGATTTTCTTTTGTGCATTCAGAGCAGTGAAGCGGCAGGTTGCGGTCATTGGAGGTAGCCAAATCATTTTTATGTTCCCTTAATCTGTCGTTGAGGCAACGCCCTGTTTGTCCGACGTATATTTTTCCACAAGATAGCGGAAGTTCATAAACTATCCCTTCAGTACAATCAACATACCTGTTTTGATGCTTTTTCTTGCATGCAACCATAGGCTTTGTCACGGGACAACTCTCTGCCCCGATGTGCACCCAAAGTTTCATCGAGGAAAGGACTTCAGAAAAAATGGATTTTATTCTTTAAGGCGCGTCTTGGGACGTTGAAGTGGCACAGTTGTCATGTGGAAGCTTTTTCGTATTGTGCGGATTATGGTTAAAGGCTGGTAAAAAAACTACTTTACGTAATTATTACTTTCCTGCAAATGTCTCAGTAAGCTGTTTCTCAAAGCGATCTACAACTTTTCCATTGACACTTTGTTCCTCAAGTCAATAATTAAAAAGTTAGTTAATTAAGTGTAACTAATTAGTCAACTTTGAAGAACGAAAAAAATACTGCAGACTAGGTCACGCGACTCTAAACAACCCTCATTTGGTTTCAGACGGCTAAGACATCGCGTGTTTTTTAAAAGCTTGGTTACATTTAGCTGGGACACCTGGTATATTGGTTGTCGCTCATTCTTTTAGCTTCACGTGTGGATTACTTTGTTGGTGAAACTGCTCGTAGAAAAAAAAAAAAAGAATAGGCCGAGTTTTCTTTTGTTTAAAAACATAGCAAAAGCGGTTCGCCCGCATTTAACCCATGTTAACCTCTGCAGAACTGGAGGGCCTTAAAGGCGATACAGCAGAAAATGGAAAATGAAGGCAATAGCATTCAGTCAAAAACAAAACGCATCAAGACAGTTCAGATGACTAAAACCGTGAACGCGTTGCCAGTGTGTGAACAGGTCTCCGAAAGGAAGCGAGCGCCCTCGGGTCCGGTTGATGAGACTAAAAACAACGCTAGTCACTCCGTGGGCTTCGCGAAGCCCTCCTCCGGCGTCACACTCCGCGCGCGGTCGGCGAGGGCCGCGGTCGCGCCTCGCAATGAGGCATGCCGAATGAAAGCGCGGACTCGTGAGGCGGTGATTCGACGGCTGCCCCCTTCCCATTATTGCGAAAGCGCAATAACGGACAACAGCTGCGTTGCGAATCGGCGCCGCCGCGCATGGCACACACGCCTCTTCACGACGCAAATTTGCACGCACGACCGGCGACACGCGCATCCGTCCGACGGTGGCCATTCTTTTGGCAGCGGCGGCTCCTGTCCTTTTGCCACCGTTACCGGGCCAAAGGTCAACGGGATCGGCTTGCCGCCGGCGCAGCCTCTCGAGCAACGAACAAAACATGAACAACGACCCCTGCGGAAGAACACGAGAGCCGCCGCAGGCAGGCGCGGTCCCAGATTGCAGTCACGTCAGAGTGGGACGTCATTAGCGGAGCGCCAACGAGCTGGGGCCGCGTTAGTAACTTGGCTCTATCTGCGGCGTGACACGAAGCCGACTCCAGTCGATGCCATTCACACTCGGGTGGCCTCCCGTGGGGTTACGCCAGGCAAGGACTTAAACGACGACTTCGTTCGAGAGGGGAAGCACCCAATAATACGGCGCCCTAATGAAGAAGTTTCGAGCAGGATGAGCCCTTACACGTTAGTCATGGCTGAGCTAAAGGGAAAAAAGAGAGGGAAGTAGTGAGGTTCAATACATCGTGTAGCTGCAGAGTTCGTTCACAGCGGTTGGTTAGGCAACATTTGTCCCGTTTCAGGGTCAGCGCCTACAGATGCCCAACTGTTTACAAAGGAGAGGATCGAAGTTAAAACAATGAAAAGCTCAAGTTTTTGACAATCGCAAACAGACGCTTGCAGAGCACGCCCTATTCATTCCAACAGCAGCATAAGCAAAATACATGCACAGAGCGTACACAAATATTCCACTTAGCTCTATTGGCGAGTTTCACGAACTACAGGCGACGCCGCAGTCGAGTCAAGATGGCAGCCGTAAAAAGGACTCCGTGTGCGATCAGCCTGGGCGCATTACCAAGTTTCCTTCATTTAAGGAGCTGGTGTCTCAGAAAATCCGGCGTCGTCGACAGTGAGCGAAAAATCTATGAAAAATAACCAGAGAAGCAACCTAGGAAGCAGGTGGGCCACCTAGGTCGCGTAATCTTGTGGCGTCACCAGAACCTGCCCACCGGATTTTGAGCAAACGGCGCACCGTTGCAGGTGGCAGTAAAATTAATGACTGGTCGATAGAGGTTTCTCGGCAAGAGCAACCTGGGTCACACAAGCCCCACTGGTCGCAGCGCCTGGCATTGCAGGGCAGTGGCGCATCGCTTAACCGCTGCACCACTGCGCCACGAGTGAAGGCTCCAGAGGACTCCTAGGGATATATGAGTGATAAGTAGAGAATGACCAAATGTGCATATATGGGCATTAGCCCACTAAAGCTATCACTTCATACCATTAAGACGTAGCTGCCTCACTGCGGTGGCTCAGTGGTTACGGCGCTCGGCTACTGGCCCGAAAGACGCAGGTTCGATCCCGGCCGCGGCGGCCGAATTTCGATGGAGGCGAAATTCTAGAGGCCCATGTACTGTGCGATGTCAGTGCACGTTAATGAACCCCAGGTGGTCGAAATTTCCGGAGCCCTTCACTACGGCGTCCCTCATAGCTCGAGTTGCTTCGGGACGTTAAGCCCCAATAAACCAAACCATTAAGGCGTAGCTTAAGTGTAGCCTCCAATTTTTTCATTGAAGACCTAGTTCTGAACACTTTGTATTAGTCGGTGTAAACACAGATCCGATGACAAACTGGAGATCATCGACCTGTGCCTCCAAACTTTCGCTCTGCAAGCGGATCCGCAAATGATCCTTGTCCCCTGCAAGACGTTTTTAGCGATGTCAAGATCGCCAGCGCCCAGTGTTCCTGCGAGAAGCACCGGGGCTGGACCATATTCATGGCGCTCGACAACTTTCTAATTCCCACCCGTGCTGTTAAAGCCGGGTGTGAAAGTTAATTAATGTCGAATAATTATTGAAGTAGGCTGAGCGAAAAAGTATTTGCCGGTACTTTACATAACTCGCAACATCATTCTCTGGATTTCAGTTCGCAAGAGTGCTTTTTTATTATATTGATTCACTTTATCTGAGACTACCTGTATGGCACCCAACAAGACGCATTGTGCATAAGCGCATGTGGTTCGCCGCATCAAGAGAGGGCCGGATCGCGAGTTCGCAACAGCCATTATAGTAACCTTGAAATGAGTCTATAGAGTTGACAGCGTGTGGTACGCCTTTTTAAAATCGCGGAAAGCGTGCATTGCCGGAAATGAGGAACAAACAAGCCCAAAGGTGTAACGTGGTGAACGCAGCGAGATCCCGAGGCTTTCCGCAATATTTCTGCGCTTACTTGGCCTGACAGACCAGTTCCTCGTTTATTCTAGGCTTGAGCAACGGGTATGACTGTGCTTGGGCAGCAAAGAGAGGCAACTTTGGGTAGCAAAAAAATTTAGACCGCAGACAGGAGCTTCGTGAAACCGAATCGGCCATCCCTTGAGATAAGCATTCGTGAAGGAGACGAAACCTGAAAGCACATCGGCAAGGTTCGTCGAGAGACGACTTCGCTCAGCCCTCCTTAAGAGGCGGCACACAAAACTCGTGGTCACGAGGGACTGGCAGTGTCGGTCTTTGGCATGAATCTCTGTGGCAACGAAGACGGTACAGTGGTACTGGAGTCATCACATTAATAGAATTGGAAAGGATATCCGTGGGGTGCGGCGTGGGAGGTGGTCAGAAATTGCTTTTTATCTCCTTAACTCTCCACAGACGTTGCCTGCGACGTTTTTCACCGGTAGTCTCAAACATATGTAACTCTTAGGGCATCGTAACTCTCTTTCAGGTCCATAGTTTTTAGGCTGACTTGCGCGGAAGCGGTTTACGGGCGGACAGTACTTCCCATTGGCGGTTCCATTTTGAGAACCACTTAACGACGGTCGCATCCAGAGCGGAAACGGCTGTGCTAATAAAGAACGGTGATGCAGCACTATATACGCTTTAGTTTATACCTTGTAAGAGTATTATTTTTTGAGTAAGTTAGAGTAAGGTTGCTTTAACTTGTACACGTGGTAGGAGGGACGCGTTAATTGAAAGGTACATCCAGTTTCAAGGGGGTGTTCTCTAGATGTGGTTTTCCCTTGGTTCTAGCCTGCGGGGGAATGCAGTGCGTTGCGTGGTTATGAAGATTATGAAACACATTTTAAATTTCTATAATGAACGCAGTGACCAAAACACCAAGTTGAAAGCTCTACAGCATCTCATTAAACATGCACTTTATCGTCCCTGTTGGAGCAAAACAAGTCCTCTGGGTTTAAATGAAGCGGTAACGGTGAAAGAAAGAAATGATTTTTCCACCCTCCCCAATACCTCACTTTTTATATGCTAGAATACGTCAATAATGAACCTTACTTTCGTTTATTATGAAATTTTTCTTAAATAAACCTAATAAAGAAATGATGCTTTCATGAAGAGCTCTAAGAAAATGGTAAACTTCCTGGGAAAAAAAGAGTAGCCGTATCCCTACCTCCGCGTTGAAATTAATACGAGTCCGTTATTCATCCAAATTGATTTTTCTGACTCCCCCTTGCACCACACTCATGCCTACGTGCTTCCCAATATACAAATGGATGACAGTCAGGGATTTATTTGAATGCGTTCATTTTCTTACGACCGAGTACAAAACACTGCTCGTGTTCTGAAATAAAAAAAAGAGAAAGAATGGAGGGAGTGATCAGCTAACCAAGCCGCAACGCTCTAACAACTCCAATCCTCAAATGGCAGCTAGCTGGATGATATGCGCAAATCGTTTGGCAACAGCAGCAGTGTCAGCAGCGCATAAACGTCTCGCGAGAAGTATTAATAGGCAATATTTGCTTCCGAAACAGCGCCCCCACAGTACGCAGGATTGACAAACGGCCACCTTGTCTTATCAGTTTGGCCGTACGCGTACAGCGAAACCCGCGCTCACCAAGCAGCACGTAGCGGCGAGTGAAAAATGGGGCGACAGCCATGCTAGGTCCCGCGAGCAAGCGAGCGTGAAATTGAGCCAGCGCCGTTTCAAACCAGAACATCGCGGTTGAAAGCACGCCGCCCAACGCGCGCGGCTAGAGTAACGGAGCGGTGGGATCACGTGCGCGGCAATTGGCTGCTACACGATGAATGCCGATTCCATGGCGCACAAAACACGTGTGGAGAATTTTTCCCCAATAACGCGTCGATCTGGCGCCGTGTTTGCGCTCGACGACACGTGCGAAATAATGAGCCATAAACGAAGCCCCCCCGATCCCACTCTCCAACTACTTCGACTGTTCTTTTTTATCAGTTCCTCCCCTACTTTTCGTTCTTTTGCTGCTTACATACGTGCGTCTTGATAAACTAGGATTCGCGAAATTCGTTCCTGACTTTGCAAGCGCTTTTCATTTTATAGTAACTACATGAAGCAGCTTCGCCTCCGCCTCTGTGGCCTAAGTACATCTGCGTGAACCCAGGGCGGCATGGGCCTGAAGCTTTGTTGCGCTTCTGAAAAGCTGCCTACCATGCATGACGACTTCTCATAGGAGCACTTCCGTCGTCTATGGGTCCAAAACGTGGCTTCATGGCTGCCATCAAGAGCGAATTCTTGGACGCTTTAATGCGAAAGCATTGTACGGCTCAGAGGCAACGAAACCCGGCGTTGTCGTCGTTGACCTCGAAAGTGCTCACAAAAATACCGCGTGACGTCACCGCGGCATTAAAGGAAAATGCAAGTCTCCGCAAGGTGCGATGATTCGAACCCTAGCACAACCAGATTGCAAGGCGAGCACGCAAACCATACGCCATAAAATCGCGGTACTTTCTCGACGAACAAAGGTGAACATAGTATATGCGTTGCCTACCGTCTGTATTGCTATGACTTGGTGTGTCATTAGAAAGGGAGCCAAAATAAATAAAAATAGTAAGTAAATAAAAGTAAAAAAACATTGCTTTCGCATTCAAAGCACGCAAGTTTAGTCTTGAGTGCCCTACGTAATTTTTTTCGGTTCCTCGAGCAAATACCTGAAAAACGGAGCCAAATCTGAGACAAATAGCTGGCGAAGTCTAGGTATCACGCGACATTTATCGCTGGCTGGCAAATGAGCCTAAGCTGGGCATCCTGAAGGAACAGAGATACTTAGAAACTAAACAATTAGTGTCGACATCCACTTCTACTGCCTCGTTTTCGGGTTGGAAAGTAGTCTAATCTGAGTCGAGCCGAGTACCAAGTTTATTACTCTGAAGCCTGTTTTACATGCAAACGAAAACGCTAGCGAATCCTGACGCAGCGGCGCAAAGACCTGCTTTTGAGTCGTCGCGGCGATGAGCGGCGGGTTTCCAACAAGTCAGAAAGTTTCGCTACGAAACGCCGCTCAATCGCTCATTCGCTTGCACGTGAACCAACCTTGAGGTTTTCTTCGTCTCACAGAGTAAAAATCAGAAAAAAAAGCAAATACAAAGAAGAACACAACCAGCAAACGTGAGCAGCAACTACACTTGTGTAGCCACGATTTATTGAGGTTTTCAGACTGCATTGGTTTAAGCTTCCGGGTAAAAAAAAAAAGAATGTCAATGTATAGAGGGATTCTACGTGTCCTTATTCTGCATCGTTCAGTTGACATTTTGAACTGCTCGTTTTCTTGCAGAATGCCTCTAACAATAATGGCTCGGGGCGGAATGTAGGTGTTGAAATCAATAAATAAATAACGAATGAGAAAACTGCATTTATTGTTTTTTCGCGAAAAACGCCAGTGCTCGATCGCTCACCGTTTTAGATTGTCAGTGATTTTTCTTGCGGAGGTGCCAAAAGGAATCACTCTTTCATGCGTTGTTGCTTATGTTACGGTGTTCGGGACCGCGTCACAATATTTACAGTCGAAAAAACATATGCCACTGGGTCGATGCCACTGAGTACTTTATTAAGCTAAACCAACGGGCAGGTTTATCGATGCCTATTAGTCACATCCGATGACACACTGTTTTCAGACACTAGATACGGGTGGTATAGTGGTAGCAGTACGCACCGATTTTGGCCAACAACCTCTCATCAAGCTCGTGCAAGCAAAACCGAGAAAAAAAACTCTTGCACCAGCTGACGATGTCACCGGGGGCCTCAGATGTATGCTACAGAGGCGGTAATTTACTTAGGAGAGGAAAGAAGATGGAGCGCACGAATAGGATGCCATCTTCAGCCTTCATGCGACGGAGGAAACGAAAACCAGGCAAGCAGGAGAAAGGTTAGCGCGAAGAAAATTCACTTCCCTTATTCCCATCTAATAGGCAGGGAAGGGAAAACAAATACTATGCAAATAGAGAAAAGGGGTGCCGAGGATGTACGATGGAACGGCGTGGCGATGTCAGTCTCACTGTGTCGGAGCTTACCGGCAGGGCGCGCGTCGAACGCTCGAACAGTGGAGTAAAGTTGAAGAGAGTTTACTGATGTGATGAAGACTCATTACACTGGACCATATTACGCAGGGCGTACAATAAAAATAAAGCAGCTGAGGTCATCTTACAGTGGCACTTCATTCACGAAGCAACGATCACATCCCACTCATTTTCAGCACTGTGGAAGGCCGCTAGTACGAGTCCGAAATGACCGCGAAGAAGTCCGGTCATGCCTTGGGGGCTAACATCTTCAGGTTTTGTTGTTTTATTCGAAATTTTCGGACCAATCTCTGCGCGCTATTCCGCGAGTAAAAAAACCGGAGAAAATTAAGTTTATTTTATTGAACGTTTCAAAGAGATATGACACCTGTTCGAGTTATTTGTAGCCATGACAAAAACATTGCTGGTGGTTTAGCATTGCTAAGCACGAAATATTGCGTGAAAGCACAGTTTTTCGCAGGTGCACACCACCGCCACGTACTTGAAAGCACGATTGAGGTGTCCACTGACCCCGGGAGCCAGTTACGCGCGTCTTCAACTTTCTGATCGTCAATGTCAGTTTACCCAATATACGCCGGCGGCCTATGCTCCAGTGCCGCGTTCCTGCAGCAATGTTGTTAACGCCAACGCGTATTGCTCTAGTGTCGTGTTTCTGCCACTGCGTTGTCCACGCCAACGCATGCAGCGCACATCTCTCTGTCACTACCGTCTAGAGCACTGCACTGGCCTCAATCTGAGGCCGAAGCCCGGCCCAGGCCCGAGACCTGAAGCCCAAGCCCGACCCAGTCCCGCGGCTTCAAGCCCGAGCCCGGCCCAGGCCCGCTAAATTATCACTATAGCGAGCCCGGCTCGGCCCGTGAATCCCAGAGTGGAAACCAGCCCAGGCCCGGCCCGGCCCGTTTCCCAGTAACGCTTGAGGTATACTGCTCACTCTGAGCAAGTAGACTGCTACTAGACCGATAAGGAACTGGCCGACAAAGGTTTTGAAACCACAGTTTGGCTTCCAGAAAGTTGGTTCTTTTTAACCCAGAAGGAAGTGATTAAGAGTAGTGCTCGCTAGGCCCGTCTTTTGGACCGTGATCTCGTGTAGGTGCGCGAGGATAAATTTGGGAGTTCCGAGAGCCAAATAAAAAGGGCTGCATACGCGCGTAATAGACTACTTTGCATTCCCCCATGATTTTGATCAGTTATATTTTGCCGCCCGGAAGTATAAACATTAAAGCTGCCTAGCAAGCAGTGGGATGACATTTTTTCAGTTAACGCGATCTCACAGGTTGAGCTCATAGCCGAAATGGTAGCCTTTCAGCAGAAACGAAAAGCTAGAAGGCTTGCGCGCGTATTTCACGGTGTGTGTATGAATACTATAAGCGTCCTAAACTAATATGTTCTTCCCGATTGCCTTTCTAATAGTGTATAGGTATGTTTTGGGATGACGAACGATAAATGGCCAATTAAGACCGGTTGAATTTTACTCTTACTGGTGGAAGAGAAGATAACGTGCGAACCACGTGATAACTTAGAGGGCAAAACACTTGTCATGAAAACCAGGCGGAAGAAGCGAGGAGGGATAGATGTGGTTATGAGATGAGATTTACAAACTTTAGCGAGCTTTTGTGGCTATTTCATTTACGAGACATTCCGGTCAGCTGATCGAAAAGAAAACCACAGTTTTTGGATTTTCTCACATGAGAAAAATATAGCTATAAAGTAAAAGCTGTGTTTTGGGGGCTTAAGGTTCCAAGGGGAGTCAGGCTGTAAGAGACACCGAAGCAGAGGGCTCCGGATCATTCGACCACCTGAATTTCTTCAATGACCAATGATACTACAAAGTACATGGCTGTCATGCTTGCCGCCTAAAGAGAAATGCGGCCGCCGAGGCTAGAAGCAAACCCTGGTTCCCCGGCTTAGTAATCAAGTGCCTTGACCACTAAGCCACCGCGGCGTGGAAATAAGGAAATAAATAAGTCAATGAATAAAGCTGGTTTTTTTTCTAATCGCGTACTATAACCCATAGCTCACACGTGTCGCTGCTCCAATCCCGCAGTTGTGTACTTCACTCTGCAATAGTGAATGAAAACTCAGACACCAGCCGTTTCTGTACGGACCCAAGCCCGACTCGGGTCCGCAGCTTTGAGCCCGAGCCCAGCCCGGGCCCGCAACTTCAGGCCCGGGCCAGGCCCAGGCCCGGCCCAGGCCCGGCAAAACATATCAGGCCCGGCAAAACATATCATGGCCGGGTCCGCGGGCCGGGCCCGGGATTTCGGGCCGGCTCGAGCCCGTGCAGTGCAGTGCACTACTACTGTCAGATAGCTCAAAGTGCGAATGTTAGTTTCATATCAGTATTAGTGGACGAAGAAGACGATGTGCAAGCACACCGCGAGAGTGCGTTGCTGTTTACCACGAAGCGTGTTAACTGCAACACTGTTAAAACCTGCTTTGTATATACAGTCTCAACATTTTCGAGCAACCACACTTATTGAAGCGAAAAGCTTCACAACGAGGGTCGGAACCGAGCTTCGCGTATGCCGGGTATGCTGCAAAAGCCATATTCTGCGCATGCGCGAAACCGAGGGAAGTCACGCGCAGCGCAGGTGGCCGCCGACACCGTAATGAAAAAAAAAAAGAATAAAAATAAGCACAGGAACGAAAATAAAAAAAGTAAGGAAAGAAATAAAATATCACAAACAAAAAAAATAAATAAAAGACAAACAGTGCGCCAGGAAACTCTCATATCTCGGAGGACACTCGAACCGCGCCGTAAGAGAAGGAAATTGAAAAGAAAATTGGTCTTAAGGAGGGAAACGACGCCTGTCTCTCTCATATCTCGGTGGATACCCGAACCGCGCCGTAAGGGCCTTAAGGAAAATGAAATGAAAATTGGTTTTAAGGAAAGGAAATGCTTGTCTCATATCTTGGCGTACACGCGAAAGGAATGAACACCACAGTACATGTCTCTAAAGCAACCTTCTAAGACAGCACCGTATTCACTACACGCGCGTCTCCTCCTCCGCCTCCGTACAGGCAGTGTGTGGACGGCCGAACGCCTCCACCGTTATCGTGGTGCTCCCAGTGCACTGTGCGTGAACTGCGACAGCCATGACGTCGAACCAAGCGTAACTGAACCTTTTCGCTTGCATATCCAGGCTTAGCCACAGCTAAGCCACTGCCAAATTTTTGAATGGTGCAAAGGTTGACCAATGAGAAAATTTACGTGGTTTGTAAAGCGGCATTTCACGGGAAATGAGGTCATGTGCCGGTGCCTCTGCGCACATGGAAGAACGCCGGCGTGCAACATATTAATCCAGAACAACACGCAACGCTTGTTTTCAACATCATGACAGCTGCTTCTTGTCGTTAGTCGCATTCTTTAATAAAATGAGATTGAATCACTAAGAAACGCCAATTCCAAAACTATCTAGATTAGCCAATTATGCGTATCGCGTGCAATTATTATTTTGGGAAATACAAGCGCAGTCCAAGCCAGAAGTCGGCTCATCTCATGTCTGCGATCCGTCTGGCTCATCCGTCGTTGACGTTGATAAGACATAGCGGCATAGGCAGTAGCTACTGCGCGTGCAAAGGTCAACTGGATGCATCATCTTTTGGGTGAATGCGCTTGAAGAACACTTATTTCGGCGCTTCGTAACATTTTAAATCAAAGCAGCCACTGAAAGATGGTGCGGAATTAACGCGCCATGAACTGCCGAACGCTTTTAGCAGTTTCTCTTTGCTTCAGTCAAGATCGAAATATCAGCACTCGCTGAAATTCTCAGAATGATCACATCGTGATAAAAACAAAAATAGACTCGGAAAATGAAGTAAAAATGTATTTTGGCCTCGCAATAACCGGACTAATGCGAAACGAAAATGCCATATGTCATCGACAGACTCGCGTCGTCTACCGTAGACATTTGTATATCACGACTGCAGATATACATTTTTCCCTGGATATGATGCAGACAGAAAAGCAAAATTTTGTTTTAGAGAACAAGAATAAGAAAAAGAAAACGATGAGAATAAACTTTGTTTGATTTTATTGGGGCCTTTTTGTTTCTTGCTTTTCATGTACAGAAATGAAAGTTATTATGAGGCAGCTCCGATTATTTTTTGGCTCCCATGACCTTACAAGTTTGCCTCAATAAAATGTCGAAGAAAGGAATCCACTGACCAGCCTGTACTTGGCCCAAAAGGATGTGTATTTTATAAAAAAATTACGAAATGAAAATTCATGCTGGGTTTTGGCGTTCTCCCCAGAAGTTCTGGGGCTCTCAAAGCCTCTGACTTGCGATGGTCACTACGTCCCTTTGAACGAAGCTTAAGCAGTGAGGTAACAGGGGCATAGTTCACTTCTCGTTTCAGCACAGATCCTGATTTGTAATCACAGCGGGAGACTTATTTAGCATGTAGAATAGATGCGTGAGGCATACTTTAGAAATGGAATTTTGGTGCTCTCTTTTGTGCTTGATAGAAAGTAGCCGTACAATGTCGGAGCAGCCAGATATGTATTATACCGGACGCGTAATTCGGAGGTCGTGGGTTCGGATCCCACCGGCGGCATGTGGTTGTTTTTTCTTCTGCTTTTCTATTCAATTAACTTTAAGCGATAACATATTCAGTAATATTCTAAACTGATCAACACCACAAAAATAAATAAATTAATTAAATATCCCCTGTGCCCCTTGGTTTCTGTGGCTGTTGGCTTCTGCCAGATTACATTAGTATATCTTTTATTTAGGTATTTTTTCTTGTAATTTTAAGTAGAATTGCAGGTAATAATGTACGAAGTAAAATAACGGCTGGGCTCGTATTAATTGCACAAAAATAATCTTGATCAACATACGAAAACTCTGGTTCACACAGGAAACAAAACTTCCGAGCTACGTTCTATTAATTCTCGCCAAACCCTTGCAAAAGTGGCCACAGCTTTAAAATATACCGAGAAATTCTGAACAAGCGTATTTTACACGGGAAATTATTTACGAATGAATTTTTTTCATATATCGCACGATTCCAATATAGCAATAAATTTTTCCACAGATCTCCCCTGGGGAGGTTTGCGTTTTTTTGCTGTTAACGTTTTTGCGGTTGTCAAAAACTTTCTCAATGGGTTATCTATTGGTTAACTACTCGACGAGCGATGGACAAACTGTAAAAGAAAGATTTTGCTATACATTGGAGGAATGGACCGCTACCTTCAATATTTCCCTAGCAGTACCTTACAATATTCTACAGTTGCCTGAAAATTTAAATTCATGTCGAAGAATCCTGGAGTCTGTCTTGGAATGAGTGACAAGGAATTTTCACGATAATATTACTATTGGTTAACTCTGAAGATCAGTTGGGATTGCACGTGGAATCAGTTTATATTCTTATTTCTATGAACATGGTCCTCAACAGTTTTCTCTCTATCTCTTTTTTATCAATTGGTTGTTCACGGGATTACTCATTTGGCGAGTCACTATAAGTGCAAATATACAGAAACTTGCTGTCGTGAATGCGTGAATGCGCACAGTGCCGATCTGTTTTAAGAATAGCGTTTCGTTCTTGAGGATATACTGCGTAACTAAATCCTAGTCATAAAGGCGATTCGGTGAATAGTGCCTATTCGGTAGCTATCACGGTCACAAGAGATTGCAGGCATGAATATACACCGAGCATTACCCACAGCTTCAGAACGTAAGCAAAAGCCACACAATGTATCATGAGCACATTTAAGTTTTTGTTAACAGCAAACACACTTTTTACTGTGAAAATAAATAATACTGCGACCTGATAATGTAAAAAGTTTGGTCTGGTGAGCATGTTGTTGGCCTGTATCTAACATTCCATTTTGTGCTTTTTTATTGCGTTAATTTTTCTCAGCTCAACTGGGTGTACAGTCGCGGGTAAAAAATATTAGCACACGAGACGGAACACCAGAGCGCCGGAATGACAACGCGTGGCGCTGCGGGTGGCGAAGAGGCTGATAACGAGAGTGCCGGGCCGTTCCCATTCTACAATATTAGGGGGGTTCAGGGGACTGCCACAGACCAGCAAAATTACTGGCTAAAAGCAGCGCTATCAGCTATTGTTCCAGCGAGTTCCTTTTGACAAACCATTGCGGACATAAAAAAACAGTAATAAAAAGAAGCCATCTTTGCTTCATAACCGAGCCAAAATAAATGCCGCATGCGCAGTCACGTAGGGTTGGCACTTCAACGCCCGGGGGTGCACGCTTGATAAAGCTTACTTCCTGCCGTCCCCCCCTAGGCTGCAAAACATGGAAACGGCCCGATAAGCAGGTCTGCGTACCGCAGCGCCGCGTGGTGAGATATACGAATTCTAATCGCCAGTGATCTGTGCTAATATTTTTTGCTCGCGACTGTACTACCGGCGGTTAAAGGTTTTAGTCGTTCTGTTGTTTTTTTGTGAATGACAATACGGCCCATGACTGCGAAGTTGCCGCGACTTTTTTCCTGGGTCTTCCTTATGCGCTGTCACCGATGAATTCCTGTTCCATTCGATACGCCTGACGTTAAGACGCCAATGCTCAAAAACAAAACAAAAATAAACTCGATTTTGCAATGATTTTTGCAGGTTTGCATTCCTCCGCGTCATTTTAGTCTGCAGCTCATGCCAAAAGCATTTTTTTGATTAATTTCGCTGGGCCAATAGACATATATGTCTCGGTCTTTCCCGAATATTCTTCTCATTAAAAAGTACATTTCGTAATGCAGAGAAGATAAAAACTGAAATAAACAATGTTTTGTTGTGAAGAGGAAACTTGTAACAAAAAAAAAAATTCTGCTTTTCTTAGTTTTTGGACGTATCGCCTTGAGCACTTAATCACACCCGCGCTACGCTCTGAAAAACGCCGCAGTGAAGCGTGCAAAGACTAGATATCTTTTTTTTTTTGCCCTCTAGGCGGCAAATGCGAATTGATTGCCTCTTCTTCGCACGCCCCATGCTTCACAATCCGCCTTGCGCAACGTTCGGTCAACGGCACCAACCGTCTAACGCTTCGCCAGATGTTGTGTTATACAAGCTATTTTCTTCTTTTATCAAAGTTTGAGCTCTTCTACAGCGGGCACTTCATTTGGCTGCGAAATTCGTCGTATGCTTCGCTGACAGCTCAATACCTTCGCGTTGGCGTATGCAGACAAAGTGACGGACATTTTTCTGTTTTAAAAATGGATCCCCTTTAAAAGGGAACATTTTCAACTGCACAAGGATGGTACGCTTTCGGCACAGAAATGCACTCAACGGTAATGAAGATTGCTGTCGAAGAACTGCGCTGCATTCGAACCACTACCGGCGCCCGTCGGTGACAGCGCATATAATGGAGCATGCAAGCAGTAGACTGAAGCAGAGTCAGACCGACGACATACTTAGAAAGACCGCCGGTTGAATACTTTGATCACTCCGCCGAGCATGAGGGGGCACTACACTTGCCACCAAGAGCTGCGTCAGCTTGCCCATATACTGTACACGAGTGACTGGAAGGGGGCTTTGGATGCGTGCGAGGTACTAAAGTTTAGTGGGCCAGCATTGTAAGGAGCGCCATTGACCCAAAAGCTTGTCTCAAAAACTCTCCAGGACATATTCTTAGTTTCATTCGCATCGTCAGCGTTACCAGACGTGGTGGTAAATAAATTTTTGCAAGAAAATTACTTCTCTGGTCATTTTTGACATAGAGAATTATTTTGTGGTGCAGTAAATTAGTGACGTACTTAATTACTTTGGAGCAGCAATTTCTAAGCGGAAATAGTTAATTACTTTCGAAATTAAGTTTTTTCAAGTGGGCAACGACTGCTGGTCTCGGCAAAACTTTTCCTGATTGAGTACCTCTTGCCGGATACGCCGGGTACGCAGGGCCCAGCACCTCGATAACAGGAACAACGGGCGGCAAACCGGGGCGAGTGCAACGGATCGGCCGGTATAGACAGAAGTGAGTATGGGATCGTGCGCTCGTAATTGGCTCTATGAGTCCGAGACCACCGGAGTCCTCTTTTACCCGCCCACTGCCCGCGTATATACGAGGGGTAGGCATGAGTGCTTGTATCGCTACTCGAGAGCATCTCTCCCAAGCAGCAAGACGTGAGGCTGTATTTGGGCTGCCGAAAGTGCAGATGGCGCATTTCGGAGTTGAAGACGAGTCACTAGCACGAGCAGATTCGCTGCCACGGTAACATCGACTAATGGCGCAGCGATGTTCGGTTACACTCGTCGTTACGAGGCATGGGAGGACATACGGAAACGCGCATGGCGTGAGCATTACCGCACGGAAACTGACGACGTGTATTCCTGGAACCGCCGCAGCGATAAATAACCTGCTCCGTAGGCTGCAAAAAGTGCAGACAGGTCTGGGCAGCAAGCCGCTGGGTTCACCGTCGTTTTTGTCTTGAGCACATTGAAAGTGACAAGTGTTGGGCTGTGCCTCTATTTTCTTCATTTTACTGGAATTGTCTTATCTTACTCATGGCTCGAGTTATAGGGAAAAACGGTTTATGGGGGTTTAACGTCCCAAAGTAATTCAGGCTATGAGGGACGCCGTAGTGTAGGGCTCCAGAAATTTCTACCAGCTGGGGTTCTTTAACGTGCGCTGACAACGCACATCACACGGGTCTCTAGAATTTCGCCTCCATCAAAATGCGACCGGCGCGGCCGGGTTCGAACCCATGTCTTTCGGGCCAGCAGCCGAGCGCCATAACCACTGAGCTACCGCGGCGGCTCGATAGGAAAACGAACGCAGCGAGTGGCGGAAAGGAAAATGAGAGATGTTGACTTAAGAGAACAACCGCGAGTTGTCAATATTTTGGCGAAATGAGAGCGATGACTTAGTGCGCGTTCTAGGGAAGGAAGGGAAGGGCCGAAGAGAGCGACCTAGGCTCAGATGCGTAATGAGTTTAGGAAGTTTAAGGGGATAAAATAGCTTGATCCGCTGGGATATGACAGGGCCAGTTTGAGATCTCCGACTATTTTTTCCTGCAGTGAGCTTAACAGGGCTTCTGGTCATAGAAGGAAGGAGAAAGCCAAAAACTGAGCTGAGAAAGTAGTGCGATGTTAGATGAAATCGAGAAGTCAGACCTATTTCAGAGGTGAGTATTGTCGTTTTATCATCGCGTTTCGTTTACGTACTTACCCTGAACGCAAATTCTCGTGAAAGAGTTTTGTTTTTAATATCGAAAACATTGCTCAAGAACACGAAAAGCAGGACAGAAATACCGACAGAATGAATAAAACCGGAAACACGCATTGCTTTATAATTAATACGTACGACGCAAAGGAGATGATTTTTTCTAATTCATAGTGACAAGAAGATTTCTCCCAAATGAACGAGAAAAACTTCGTTTGTACTCCTACTGCTTGACTGATCGCAATTTGTTTTGTTCTGATGCCCGAGCGCATGCTCATTCACTGTCTACAGCGTCGCTTCTTTACTTTATTTATTCACCGACTGGGAACCTGTTTCACCATAAGAATAGAGCAGACGTTCCCTGCTTCAGCGCACGACAGAGCCGCCTTAGGTTTACGGAACGCGTGATTGAATCTTTTCTCGTCACCGAGCGCAACAATGGGGGTTAAAGTTCATTTAGCTTGAGTGATTAACTGATTGTACTCTCGACGGGGCTCAGACGCGACGGTGATCGATTCGACTGCACATCCAGACAGCAACTTCCCATCAGTTTAGTGCTCACGAGCTAGACACTAACCATGCTTTGCCCGCTCCTTTTAGCTATCGATGTCAACAGGGCTTTAGGCTCAGGATTTTATCTCACCTCCAGAAAACGGCTACGGGCGCCAATATTCGTGTTTATTCTTGGCCCCGCTCTTCTTTTGGTCCCGTAGCTCCTCAGCGGACAGTGCAATGGCAGCGCTGATACGCAAACTGAATCCCATCACTAAGTTACTGGCTCTCGGCTACTAGTTTCGTAAGCTGCTCTCACTCCTCCCGGCCTCTAATCTGCTTCGCCTCCTTGTCGTTAATTCTAGACGCCGTGCGAAGGCCTTCGCAGAAGAGCAAGCTGAAAGCTAAGATCGAAACTAGCTGCGTAGACGTTTACGCTAATAAACTTTCCCAGTCGAGAAAAACGACAGAACCATATCAAAAATGCGACAAAATGCTTTGTAGAATAGATTGTTGTGCGTTTTTGGAGTATTTTTCTGTAGTACTGCCGTTCTGTATGTAGTACTTTTCCGTAGTAACTACGCTAACTTCTGTCGTTACTACGAGTTTTTGGTCAAAAACATCATCCAAAATCTGTCGTGTCGACAGAAAATTTCTGTTGTGTTTTTCGACTGGCTCAGGTAGGATAAGGTCAACCGAGGAAAATTTCTGTTGTCAGCTATCGTTGCTTTTCAGTTTGGCGCCATCTCAGGGCTTTGTATTGCTGGCGTGGCCAACGCGCGCCATTGTCGCCGCACGTGGCACTCTTGGGAGCACACGCGGATACAGAGGAAGAACTTACGGCGCTCGCGCTAGACGCGCTTCGTAGCTCTTGAAGAGCACGGCTTGAGGTCAGGTAATTCAATACCTGCTCGGCCGTCCTTACATTTTATTATGCATGGGCTGCGATTCTAGGTCTCTTTGGAAGCCGAAAAACAAACAAGAGCAAAACAAGTGCCATCAGCAGCAGGGAAATACTGCCAAGACTGTGATCTTCATTCAGCGACTACGCGTGCCGCTCCAGTCCTTGCTTGGTGCGCAGCCTTAAATTAGACACTGCGGCGGGCTCCAGCGCTGATCCCGCGGAGAAGCCGCGTAGTCGCCAGGGCTGACGCACGTCCACTGCCGCTTTAGCTGCGCCTAGTTAAGCCGCTGTGCATGGTGCAATTCCCCGCGACTCATTCAAGCACGGCCGGCGGCCAACACTTAAAAACAGTCTTGTCAACGCCGTGAATGCCAAAATAGAGCTCTTTGAGTTGCTTATCGCGTTAATGGAATCCGCGCCGGGAACACCCTAGTCCAGCGCTTAAAATATTAAGTGGGGAACCGGAAGACGCAGTATAGAGCTGAAGGAGCTGCTGCTGGGAAGAAAAAGGCATTATGAAGCTTCATAGGGAGTTTGGGCGCGCGGTAGAGGGGTATGCAGCCGCTACACTATAAAAACAAACGAGAGGGAACACCCGAGAATGCGGTACTAAAAAGAAAAGCTAGAGCGTTTTTTTTTTCTGCCTTCAAGTTTGGAAAAACTTGTTGTGAAAACTGAGCGTTCTGAAGGCCAATTATGTTTTTTCTTTGTGAGATGAATTTAAAAACAAGAAATTACGCCTTTAAGGATATTAAACCGCCAAATGCAACGCACTTGGTTGGGTGCCATATTATACCATGGTTTTTGGATCAAGATATGTCTATCAAACTTGTTGTATGTCAGTGTAAATTGGTATTGTTTCTGTGATTAACGCAGATACTTTTATTTCTACTTCACACTTTTCAGTATGCTTGAAAGTGTAGAAAACGAATTTCATATTACGCGATGGCGTGAGGAGCTCGTTCTGCTGAAAACCCGGCATCGGCCATCGTCCTGCGGCAGTCGGAAGAATCCCAGAAGTTTCAAATGAAAAAAAAAAAGAAAACTTGCCGCAACTGCGGTTCGAACCAAGCACTCTGCGTGCCAGGTGCGCACGCAACGCGCAGGCCACGAAGGGTCATCGTCTGAAGTGGGTTACAGAGGAACCTAGTCAACGCGTTGTGGTGTGTGTATGACATGGTAACGTGTGTTTGGGACGTGTACAGATGTTATACAAATTAAAAACAAAACAAATATAATTATGCTGATTAGGTGTCAGAAACTGCGCCGAATGAAAAGGCGGTGTTATGGTGGTTCATTGTACTGAAACAAATGATGTGTATGAGTATGTAGTAGCGTAGTACGTATAGTGGAGTGTAACCTAGATAGTTATTGGCGATAGGTGATTGGTAATCGGTAATGTTATCTGTAATTGAGATTGTAATCGATGACCTTGATCGGTGATGTGATTGTTGATTGGTGACCAGCGAGAAATGAGAAAGAAAAGGAATAAAAAGAGAACAAAAGGGGGAGACGGCGCTATCGCGTCTACACTTAAGGCGAATCTTAAGTCTTCTCCTAATTTTTTTTTCTATCGCTAGGAACTCAGCTATTCAAGTTCATGTTTTTAAGCAGAAAGGACGAAACATGGCGCTGCCTCCCATCTGTATAATTAGCGGTGAACACAGCTTATAGTACACAATGAACTCGGATCTGCACAGGCACAAACCGCAAACCGTTTCATTGCGCAGGCGCAAAGAAACTTCTTTCCCGCGTTGTACAAAACAAGTGAGGTATCACTGACACCTTTTTGAGATATAGTAGGCTTCCAGTGTTTCACGAAATCTCCTTGTCGTGTGGCAAATGGGACATTGGCCAGACGGCGTGTTCAGCCGACCAGATGACCGGCTCAGGGAGCATGCAACAGACCAGCAGAACGATGACGGTGCCAGCCTTGTTGAGCACTGCAGTGCTTGCAAGTACTGTGCACCACGATTTTCGGACGTGAATATTTTGAGCAGGAGCAAGCTACAAACCACATGTGAAACAATAGAAGCCTATTATATAAAAAAAGCTGGACCAAGATCTGCCAGTGATACCTCACTTGTTTTGTACAATGCGGAAAAAAAATGCTTCTTGCGCTCTTCTTGCGATAAAATTTGAATAAGTTCTGTTTTCCTTGTACGGTTCGCGCCTGTGCAGGAAAAGAGAAAACAGCACACAACAAAACAGAACCTTGTGGTTGACTATTGGTTTCTAGAGCACTGCACTGAGATAACGGTATTAGGAAAACTTGCGCTTGCAGCCAAGAAACCACTGAAAGAATTCACTTTCCTGCAAGCATTATTTACTCGATTGACGGTACTACGAGGTACCATCAGTGTTCATTGAAAGGTGAATCATTTACATAAACCAGGGCACCAGCTCTTTCGGGTATCAGTCTGCGTTCGCCGGAGAAGTCAACTTACGTGCTTCATGCTGAGATGCGAAGGGTCATTCATGCCTTAGTGCAATGTAAGAAATGAGCAACTCAACGGTGAATAGGCAGGCGCCCGAGTACTAATGCACACAAAAGTGTTGCCACATGGTGTTTTTAAATCATCTTTGCACTTCGATTGATTCCGTTAGTACATTATTGCTTTGTCTCGTACAGCTCCTCCAAAGATGGATTATATAATGTAAGACTGTGCGCTCTGAGAGACTGTAAAGCATGAAATATCAACAGGATATTTTTGCCTTATATTGTCGTAAATGTAATACCGACATTTGGAAATACTTTCCAAAAAGCCCGCGTAAGATACGGGCTATATTTTAGTGGTGTGCGAATATAGGAAAATTTAGTATGCCGAATCGAACAATCTTGTGTTCGATTCGGTGAATGAATACAATAGTGAATGTTGAAAAGTATTCGAAAGAACCGAATTTATTCTCAGGTTCTCGAATAGTCTTTGAATAATTTGTAGGAAGTTCGAATAGGGCACGCCGTAGTTTTTTCGACGACTGTTTCAAAAACAGGGCCCACTCTGACGGTGCATCTGTCTGTGCAGAAACGAGGGTTAAGCATCACGACGTGGCCCATTCGTGTAGTGGCATTCAAAATGCTCCTTTATATGGCCTTCAAGATTGCATGGAGCGACAGGGTTCGGTCACGTTTAGCAAACCCTGCCTCGACGCCCGATCTCCGAGGCCATAGCTCAAACTCCGATCTCTCTCAGCAGCTGGGATTTACCGCGGGTTTGTACGCTGTCGTCACCAGTAGCAAAATGTAATATTACTATGCACGTTACATGAAGGTGAAAGAGTTAATATCAGACTTCATGTTGCGTGTCGGCCCCGCCGCGGTGGCTCAGTGCTCATGGCGCTCGACTGCTGACCCGAAAGACGCAGGTTCGATCCCTGCCGCGGTGGCCGAATTTCGATGGAGGCGAAAATCTAGAGGCCCGTGTACTGTGCGATGTCAGTGCAAGTTAAAGAACCCCAAGTGGTCGAAATTTTCGGAGCCCTTCACTACGGCGTCCCTCATAGCCCGAGTTGCTTCGGGACGTTAAAACCGAATAAACCAACCAACCATCATGTTGCGTGTCCTCCAGCGGACATCAGTGCTGCGTATTTCTTTCGGCAGATATATTCATATAGCTTTAATTTCATGCCTTTTAGCGCTGCCGCTGTCATTTCCTTGTTTTGTATGAATTTCTTTTTATAGCGATAGGTTGGTTTATGGTTTATGGGGTTTAACGTCCCAAAGTGACTAAGGCTATGAGAGACGCCGTAGTGGAGGGCTCCGGAAATTTCGACCACCTGGGGTTCTTTAAGGTGGGGTTCTTTTTTTATAGGGATAATCGCACAACTTGCGAAAAATTGCGCGAATATTCGATTCATATTCGATTCGGTCCTTTCACTATGCAATTAGTATTCGATTCGGTTTTGACTACGCTATTCGTATTCGATTCGGTTTCTAAAAAGGGCTATTAGCACTACCCTAGTGTTTTTATTCTCCCAATATAGCTATTAAAAAGAGTGACCGCGCGTACTTTATTGGAGAATCCAAACATCAACACTGCTATGAGTTACTTGCCGGCTGTGTAGCGCGACATCCACGTGAAACAGTTCGATGAATATAAACTTCGCACGACACTTTACGTAGAGATGTGAGGAAAGAGTGCGTGGTTCGACTTAGATACCGGCCTGACAGACAACAGGCGTGATAGTGTTCAGAAAGACTACGTGCTTTGCATTTCAGTCGAGTTACACACTCATTGCTATCGCTACTGATATCAGAAAGTACTGAACGCCAAATCAAGTGGTGCTGCTGAAGGGCATCCTGCGGTTTACAGTCGCTTGTGTTTGCGCGGTGCATATTCCTGCATAGTTTCACCGCCGCGTTCCGCTGTTTCATTCTCATCTCCATGTATCTACTCCCTTGCGTTTTCTCATTTCTGTCGCCCTTACTCGGTCGCTAGGCCCGCACCGATGTGGTCATCAGTAGAACGACCAGGGAAGCAGAGGATACATAAGGGTTGCCTCGGTGGCTTCGTGCGGACATCGTATCCGCTCCCATTGCGAAAAAATCACAGGGACAAAAAAGGAGGAGAATGAGAAGGTGACCCGGGAATCCCGGGATGTACAACTTTTTCTCAGACATATGCTCCAACCGAAAGAGTTGCTCCTGCAACCTCAGGGCATATTCAAGCGGGAAGCATTTGTTTCTTGCGTTGTTGGCTGCAGACTGTTGCCGAGTGCTTCGCTGAACCTACTTTCATCTCGCAGGCGGCCCTTTGGTGTCGTAGCAGCGGCATCAGTCCGTAGGCGCACGTGCCTATAGGGGTATTCCAGCAATAGTCAGAATCCTCGCGTTTACATATGTCTAAGATGGCCGCAATTGAGGTCGACTGCGCCTCCCAGTGATACTTTTGGGAGCGAGAAACGGTTGGCGTCGCGTGTATGACCTGGAACAAAAATAGGCCAGCAGCCATCCGCACCCACAATCCTCCTATCCCCTTTTATTTTCTTTTCTTTTAATTCGTGCTGTTCTGGGAAAGGCAGTTGGTATGTAGTATTTTAATTCTAGTAGTTATCACAGGCTTTTCGCATACCACGTTTAAACCACACTGCTAAGCACGGTGATTCTTGCTTTGTTTGCTGTGGTTCGCGTCCAGCATGTCGGATTTTTTTTTTGTTTTGCATGCCCATCATTTTGGTAAGTGGATCAAGTCTGCTAAGCGCGAAAAACTAGCGATGCTTCTTGCAATTCTACCGAAAGAGCGCATCAACAAGCCTTCATTTATGTGAGCTCAGCAAGCGAAGCCAAAGTGTTTCCTTCTATTGCAGGGTGCATTTTCAATCTAAAAGAGGAAATGGAGCGAGATTTTAGTTTTGTTTGAAGGATCGAGTCAGTGACCCAGAACAGCGAAGAAAAGGAAAGATAGGCAAAAACGAAGACAGAAGAGGGCAGTAAAAAAAGGAAACGGAGTGAGCGCACGCGTACGCAAGCCCGCGCGCACGCGAATGAGAAGCCAGGGAGTTCCTTTGAAGTAATCCTTTGATTTTGTTAATGAATATTTCTTGCGGGAGGCGTGCTCACGAAGGAAACGTATAGTCTCAAAGCCGGAGTGCATTCCGAATATATTCCCAGAATGTAATTTGATCAAAAACGCTGTAGAAGATGCGAGTGAGTAGCAGAGGCTGACAAAACATGAAAAGATACTTTGGCTCATGTTGGTAGCGCATACGATTGTCATGATATTGATAGTAATGCATCGTGGCCAAAGGAGGAGCTTTCTGTAATTTGGTGTATCTAGTGTCACAGCACACACACACTTCTGTTTAGAATTTGAGCGAGGAAAAAGAAAAAAGAAGGTCTGTGGGCGGGAATCCTTCTATGAGCCTAAACACGACCCGTTTCATTTATAGGTTCCTATTTACGAGAAGCTCGATTACTTGGGAGTGTTTGCGCTGAATAGGGGCTTCAAAAGTTAGCAAACACTTCAGCCTGCGCAAATATTTCAATTATCGTTAGTAACCAGATTATAGCAAAGGAGTATTTTTTTCTTGTGTCTGTGTCATTTGATAAACAAATTTAGGGCCAGAGAACAAGCTTCAAGGGAAGCTGAAATGGCTTTTTAATTGCATTAAACACAGTGGTTTGGAAGAAGGAACCTTTTGAATCATCTGTGTCAATTTGTTTTCGACTCTGTTGGTAAAAAAGTGCCGAAATCGTTTGTAAAAAACCAGCCGCCGACACAACTTCGTCGCTTCTGGGTGCGCCTGGTGTGGGGAAGGCAAGAGGAGAGAACTGGCGAAAGTGATGCCGTCCTCGTCGAGAGTGGCGGCCGTCCGTCTTTGGTAGCTTGCTCCACTCCATCTCGCGCTTTGGTGAACGTCTGGTCAGCGCAGCCTTCTGCCAGTGCCGTTTGCTTTCGCCGGTTCGGTCGTTCTGGGAGGCAACAGAACAACCGGCGGTATGCAGCATACTTAACTGCCTGCACAGAACATGCTATTGCATCAATATTTCTCGCTAGGTTACATTGTTTTCTGGCCTGTTTGTAAACACTGCCTTTTCCCATTGGTTTACATCCATGCTGAGCTAGAGCCACTTTCAACACTGCCATATATCCTTGCACATTGGCGGTCTAACCACGGTTATGCTTAATCGCGGTTCGCCGTTGTCACGCAGCTCGCCCCCATTCCCTTGTTACGGCAACCAACGACCTCTTGGGTTCAACAGACGAAGTGACGCGTTGGTCAGAGAAGTGGAGCTGTGTTTGCAAGTATCTTAGTTATATGTAACGCAGCGTACAACGCAGAGTGTCGTACGAAGACGCCGTCCGGTATACAGGATCGCCTTCACCGCTGTATACGCATACGCCGGCGCACCTCCCGCAAGCTGTCCACGCCAAGCCAACACCTTCTCTGCGGCGGATGATCCCTGGCGCTAGCGTCAGAAAAGCGTGCTAAAATGTGTTGTTCTAATAAAGACAAACCCCTATAAAAAAAGAAGTACAAATGGATCCTTGAGGATCGGTGACCCGTACCGAGTAGCTGATAGCAGCTGCCGTCGGCACGGCTTGACCCGGTCGCTTGCACGCTATAGTTCCTATTCCAAGGTGTCGCTGAAATCGATCATATCTTTGCTTTAATATGCGAAAATGGGATTGTTAGTAAGGCGGCGCCATGAGCAGACCATTTACTACAGCGTTAGCCAGTTGCGAAGCGCTGTCCGCCATGGCTAACTAAGACTGGCGACCATTAGGGAGTAGCGCACACTTGCGGGCGGCACTGTTGAAGTAAGTTCGAGGGATCCGGTGCTGCGAGCGTCGCGAGCTTGTCGCCTACTTTCATGACGAGGCAAAGGCCGGGATTTTTTCGACGTTACGACGCTGGAATGCGTAGCTTGAGCACTGCGGCACCATCCAGCCATGAACCCACTCCAGCTCACCCAGTTTAGAAATCCATTGTACTTCTAAAAGGCCTTCGGGTGTAAGTAGGCACCTCACTGTAAATAAATGACCAAAGAAATACATTGATTTACCACGCGCGACTCGTGTAAACATATTCCGGCGATTTGAATTCAGTCATATTTAGAAGCGTTACAAGAAGTTGGTGCTCCGGCTTTTTTTCAGCAGTTAGTGCACAAATGGCGTTTTCACGTGATTTCATTTTTTTTCCTCCTGCCACTTGCACATGCACCGACGCAAAATATACCTAGTAGTTGTGACTTCCGACACGTGCAAATGTAGCGACTTCATTTTCGCTGTCGCACTTGACGAGCTTCGTTGGTTACGCCTGGCCAGAAAAGTGTGACGAAGACGAAGCTGGCAGTGGCGCGGGACGGAGCGCTCGCATTTGGTGTGAGGTGCTGGGGTCCCTTCATCGCCATCCTGGTCACGGAGCTTCGGTGTCCTGGGCCTGCCGTGGACGTCGGCCGTGAGTACCTGGTCAGCGCCGCACGGCCGTGCCCCAGCCCGCCCGACCTGAACCGACCTCGACGCTCACCCCAGCCCCGTCCCCCGCCCAGACCACACGACACGACGACCGAAGACCCGACGGACCCAAGACCCGACGGACCCAAGACCCCACCGACCCAAGACCCCACCGACCCAAGACCCAACTGACCCAAGACCCAAACATGAAGACACCGCCCCCCTGCCCCTGCCGTTCGGTGCGTCCAGAGACCTCGGCCGTCAGCTCCTGGCACCCTACGGCGCGGATGCTTCGTGGCCCGAGACTCATTCTCTCATCTTTCTCATCGTGGCGGCCAGCACTGCACCATCTTCTACATATTGTTCGATCCTTCACTCAAGACCATCGCCATTTCGCCGTCTGTTCGTCACCGATCGGGACGATCGCTCGGAGGCCCCGGGTAGTGTGACGAAGACGAAGCTGGCAGTGGCGCGGGACGGAGCGCTCGCGCTAGGCCAGCGGCCATTAAATCATATCATAGCCATGGTTCACCACGTCTCATTCTTCGGCTGGCCGCCGCGTAACAATATGTACGGTGAGAGTTGAAGTTGTTCGACATGCTTAAATAATACATAATTTTCGAAATCGACTTGGCAAGCCGCCTGAAGCAACTCGCGGCGGAGCAACACCGCCGGCGCTGGCTGGAGATCCCACGGTTGACGTCACGACGACCCCGGCCAATCATGGGCACAAGCGGCGTACGCTGGGTGCCCTGATTCGCTGAAGCCATATTTCTTGTAAAAAATAGCCTTTTGAGTTCACTTCCGCCCTTTTTAAACGTGACAGACTTGTTCAACGAAGTAAAAACTATAAAATGCCGCAGGGAACTGAATTTTCTCGAAAAGTGTTTCAGCCTCCCTTTAACAATGGTTTGGCAGTGGCTACAAATGCCTATTTTTTACATAACTTCGGGGCATAAAAGTATCTTTTTCTTTTGGAAAGGAGGTTTATTTTCCAATCCTATATTAGGTTTGAGTGGCTGCGATTGTAGTTGCAAAGAATAAGGAGTAGTAATAATAGAAGTTTCTCTTTGCATGTGTCCGGGCAGATATCTGTACAGGCAGCACAGAGTAGTAATTTATGTAAACAATACATAGTAAATGTGTTCTAATTTCATCTTATTTTTTAGCTAACAACAAACTGTTTTCGGAGGTAAAGTCCTAAAGAGACGAAAATGCCTCAGTAAGGAATCATAACCTTTCTTGCTAGAAAAGCCTCTGAGAGAACCTTGCGTGAGTTTTAGACCCAGCTTATTAATATATTTTTTCATTAAATAACACACACACACACACAGAGACACACACACAGACACACACACACGTACGCACGCACGCACACACACACACACGCACACACGCACACACACACACACGCACACACACACACAAACACACTTGCACGCGCACACGCGAGCTTGCACGCAATCCCGTGCTTTGCGCCTTGCCGTCTTTGAATTATTTCTTCTTGGCGTCAGTGAATGCTTAATAGATGCGTTCTTTCACATTCTGTGCAACCATTTTTCCTATCCGCTTGCTTGGCGCTGCCGGTCAATCTGATGAGGGTTTTGGTAGGCCTTATTTATCCGAACGTCCAAAAAGACGATACATAATGAAATAGTAAAAGAATAGGAGGTGCGTTCTCTGATAGTTGTGAAACAACACGAATTAATTACTGATGTGACGGGATGCATGGTGCCTCCTTCTGTAACACTAATAACCCCATGTGCTTGATGTATCACACGTTGAAAATAAATATGACGATATGCTAGGATAATGGATTTTTGAAGCGGCATTTTTTAAGCATTACTAAAAATATTGCGAATGAAAATGGTGATATGTGTTTAATGTATCGCACGTTGAAAATAAATATGACGATATGCCAGGATGATGGATTTCTGAAGCGGAATTTTTGAAGTATTGCTAAAAACATTTCGAAGGAAAATGGTGAGGAAGAAGTTGGTTTGTTTCCCATTATGTGGGTCAACTATGGGCAAGCGGATACCGACAAGACATGCACTTGGACAAGAATTACGCCCTAACTAATTACGCCCTAACTGGCTCCAACTGATGGTTAAAACGTCCAAGTGAATTCTCCACAGCCTGCTATTTATTCGTCATCGAGCACATCAAGACAAAGACAGTGGGATATGTCACTTCGCACAAGCCTTCCCGGTCTTCCGCATCTTGGAAGGGCTGCAGTATATACAGAGTGTTTCGCCTAAGACTTTACACAAATTTAGAAAATAGGCTTTTTGAGTTAGCAAAGCGGTTTTTTCGGCATAGCATTATAAGCGCTGTAGTACATCAGAATACAGGTAAGACGTGCTAAAGTAGGCTGGTTAAATAATATTGAATAGTTAACTTCTTAACTATTACTGCTAGGCTCCTTAATTATTGACAGGCGTGTAGCAAACCGTAAGTCATAAGCACAGCAATATTTAGAATTTCTAAAAGCGGTTACCCTCAGCGCTGTGGCCCATGGAATTCTGGCTACATCACGCTAAAATGCATGCGCTTTCTAGAACCTTGCAGGAAAAGCAACCTCTTCAGTGCACGTAACTCTTCGAAATAGACAAAATTTGTTGTGAGGGTAACCGCTTCTTCTAAAAACTGATATGGATATTATTTACGATGGCTACACGCCTCTCAATAATTAAGGAACCTAATTGTAATAGCTAAAAAGTTAACTATTCAATATTATTAACCAGCCTGCTATAGTTAGCACGTCTTATTCTGACGTACTACACCGCTGACAGTGCCATGCCGAAAACGCAGTATTATAATTCGAAAAACCTATTGAAAAGAATTATGTAAAATATTAGGTGAAACATTTTGCGTATAGCCCTGCCGCACCAAAACGCTGGCATTCGAACGGCTGCTTCGCAAAGTACGACTCTTTTTCAATGGTCTTGCTCGCTGTACTCGCGACTCGGTGCTGAGGGGCTGCAGTCTCACTAACGACCACCCTGTGCTCATTAAAACTCGTCAGCTCACGCAAAAAACCAGGCTTCGCTCTTCGCAGACTAGCCGCGACACCCTCTATCACCTACGCCATGAGCCCACTGGCATACCACCGCTCCCACGAAACTCTCCTACCTGTCCCTGCACAGCCATTGCGGGTAAGAAACCGCTTCCAATTCACATGGACCTTCATCACGGTGGTCGAGCATCTGCCCAAGCTGGGGGTATATTTAGGCTCCGCTTTTAAGGGTATGACGCGAGAGCGGTTCCTCTTGCCCACGCAGACGCGGACACTGCTTCTTCTTGCACAGTCAGAATCACTATATGAAAGAGCGCACGCATAAATATGAAGCCCCACTTTAACCAAGCCGCACGAACGTGCCTGCGTGCCCTAGCGGTAGCGGGTGTGGCTCGCAACCCGAAGGTCAGGGGATACAGCGATGTGTAGAAGCTTCTAACGCTTCTAACGTGAGTAGCGCTAGCGACGCTTCCAACGTGAGTCGTCGTCTGCTCCGTGTTTACGTGAGGGTGAAGAGGAAGACGGTGGCCGACGGCCCGTGCCCTTGATGCGATGCGCCAAGCGCAAGATCCGAAGTACCACTGGCGAGGATGGCGCCATCTAAGGGAGCCCCTTGTAAAAGCTACCTTTTCGACCAATCCGGATTTTCTCGTTACGCCGACGGCAACGCCGACGCCAGATTTTCTGCGACGCGGGGCCTTTGCGCTTTCGCGTAAAATCGGCATGCTCGTTCCACGCAGGCCTACGTGCTGCACGAGCACTACCGTACCCGGTCGGGAAAGACTCCTACGTCTTTTCCGCCACGGCCAGGTTCGACCCCTCTACTGGTTTACAAGGCCGTCGGCAGGCACCAAGCTGCCGGCTTCTCGGTCCAAGCAGGAAAGCCGAACCTCGATACAGCCCTGACGGACCACCCGGGTTGCTCGTCCGAGCATCGCCACACGTAAACGCACTCGCCACACGTAAACGCACTCCACGGCTGCAGTCACAACTTGACGCTTCACTAAATACGTGCAAAAAGGAATATACAGCACGGCCTGCGACGCAGCCCGAAGAAGACAAACTCAATAGATCAACACAGAAAGGGCCTGTATACAAAAAAAAAAGACGCCTGTTATACAAGCCCGAAATCCGGTCCTATATGAGAGTCCTCTACCCACGGCTTTTGTAATCACCTCTCACATGTAGCAAAACATAGTTTAATGACCTGAATGAGGCGTGCAACACGCAAGCTAAATTGCGGCCATAATAAAAGAGTGCGATTCTTGATGTCCGCATTACCGCGTCTATCCCTGCCGCCTCGTCGTGTATAAGGGAGAGCATGTAGTGCATCAATTCTCGCTCTAGATTCTGGAACGTGCTCGCCTTGCATTGCATGAGCAAACTCACAGAGAGTTTGAAGATTAGGTAGGAAAAGATGCAAAGCACGAGTTTTCATTTTTTATAAAGTTCAGCTCCAAAGCGGTCCGGAAGGGCACAAGTGAAAGACATTATGCAGTGAGCAGCGCGTAAACGGGACACCACAAAAGATAGCCAAAGCAAGCGGCGAACTCGAAACGAGGGTTTTATTTTACAGTAGGAGGTTTTAAGGCAAAATGCCAGAAAAAATAAATGACTGCGTGACTATAGCTATATATACACTTCCTGCGCTGAAATGTGCGCCAGCAGTTTGAAACTAGTTCTTAGCCGAGCTTTGTCCCGATCTTTTTTATCGCAATTTCGAGCAACTCACTCTGTGGTGGTATCAATGAATTAATTTTATTTAGACCAGGTTTGCTGGCCGATTAAGAATCTTTTCAACTAGTAAGCAAAGAAAAAATATTTAACATTAAAGTGCAGAGTCTTAAAGTATTTGAAGATGAACTGTGGCTTACAACGAGAAATCCGCGGTAGCGCTCCTCCGATGCCCATTTTAAAGCGAAAAGAAACTTAGACACGGAGATCAAGCTATTCACAAAGAAGTTTGATTGCCGAAGACAAGTAGGGATGTTGGCGTTTGTGACAGTGCGACGTTAAGCTCATTTTATGTAGGCATGTTTCTGAGTTGCTTTTGATTATTAACTTGTTCACAAACATAATATATTTACCCTCTTATCTGGATCAAGTTGTTGTTGAAGTTCACAGGGCATTTTCCGGGGCGCTTTTCTTCGCTTTGTGATGTAGATGAACCAGACTTGCCGAACAATAATCTGAAAACAATTCTGACAAACCGGCATGCCCCATGGTAAAACCAGACGCTAAAATATCCCGCAAGCAACTAGAAAATGCTATTCTCCAAGAAAGTAATCTAAAAGGTAGAAGCTCTGGTCAGCGTTAAAGACAGCAGTGAATACACTGAAAAAAAATTGAAGCTGAATATTTTCAACGTGACACTGCCACCAATTCTATCAAAATAATAAAAAAAATGTCTAGAGCATTATCAGGGAACCAGAAAAGTCGGCATTATCACTCTTTGATTCGCATTCGAACCTAATCTCTGGCAGTAATTGCGCCAATGTTCTAAACAAAACTTTTGTCGAAGAATTTTTTGTGACCATAATTTCACTCTTCCCATTTACAACAACCCTCCCGAATTTCTGATGGATCCAATTAGATTTCACCATGATGAATTATTCAGTGTAATTAACCGGTTAAAACTGTGCTCCTCTTGTGGCTCCACAATAGCAGTACCAAACTGTTAAATAACACGAATAGTTATTCTGTAAATCATATCATCCGAGATATTCTAACAGCCACTTCAGTTAGTGATATTGCCTGACGACAGGAAGACAGGCAGCGTAGTTCCACTCGATAAATTCTGTTGGCCAATATCTAACTTACATATCTTGCAAAATCGTGGAACACGTCATCTTTTTCACTTAGCAAGCTTTCTAGAATCCACGTCACTTTTCTATTTTTAACATTTCTGTGTGAAACGTAGTTGGCAGCTTTTACAAATGAGATTAATTATTTTTTGTTACATATCGTATGCTGCGTATATTTCGATTGAAGAAGTGTAGCTTGCTGGACCAGTTGGTGCATGGTAAGTAGGAAACCAGAGGAAAGGACGCGTTCACAAGGAGAAGTACACAGGACAACGCTGGAAACACAACTGAAAATTCTTTACTTGGTGAATCGCGATTTTCGCCACGTTTTTGATAAAGCATCTCTCAGATGTTTTTATCAATTGATTAAACTGAATATTGACCATAATGAAGTAACCTTGATTGAATGTTTTTTAACTAACCACTCCCAGTTCGTGCGCGCTAAAGTCCTCATCATTCTTCTCACTTCAGGTGTCCCACATGGGTCCGTACCTGGCCCTCTGCCATTCAGGATCTTTGCCGATGATTGTGTGTGCTGTTTCCCGGGAAGTAAGAACGACAACGCTGTTTTTAAAGGCGATGTTGACGTTATTTTTGATTGCTGCTTGGCATGGATTATGACACTTAACAGGACTAAATGTAAACTAACGCACTTTTCACACCACGGAATTGTATTTCCTTTTACAGCCTTAATAGTGCCTCGATAGCAAAGATGACTTGGAACGAACACATTATTTCCATTGGCGCTAAGACTAACAGCTTGCTAAGCTGCATTAAACGCGACTTTTTTTTATGGAACCGTCAACTGTGAAACGAAGACAAGTCCTCTTGTCGCAACGTTGGCAAGCACCCTGATAATGCTTCCCCCTCGCTTGTTCATCCTGTTTTTGCAAGAAGCCCGTCTACTTGCGCTCTCTCTGTCTGTGAAACTAGTTCTTTATAAATCACATGTCCGTCCTAAACTTGTATGTGCTGCGTCAGTACGGAACCCTTAGGCAGATTTATTAACCAATGCCCTGGGAGCAGGTCGAAATCCCGCCGCACGTTTTATTCTTGGCGGCTCTTGTCGTTTATCGAGCGTAACAGTATTGAGAAATGCTTTATTAATGGCACCTTTCTCGCTAGGCAGAAACATTTCCTGCATGTGCCTTTTCTTTAAAATTTATGACACGAACGCAATTCTTAAAAAAATTCACTGACAACGCCACCGACATGTCTGATCGCGTATCGATAATCCACATAAAGTAGGCATTTCCCGTTTTCGCACTGCATCTCAGCTATATTCTTTCATTCGGAGTGGGGACAGCTTCGTGCCCGGACTCTCCTCGGTCTCGTGTAAGCGCTGTTTTTCACCGCAAAATCATGCACCAACCAGCCCTACTTTGCACCTATTTAATGGAATCTCCAATCTGCCTCGCTAGTGCTTGCTAATAATATCGAACAATTAAAAATAAAATCTATGTATCCATTACAACGCACAACAAGTTTTTTTCTATCTCTATAACTTTTAGTCTTAAGCTGCGTGCTCTAACCAAACGATATTATGGTGCGTTGTACATGGCTTGATAATCATATTTTTTTTCTCTGTTTTTGAAGCCAAACATTATCTAGGGTTATCAGTGGTATGCTATATTTTCTGTGTTAATATTGTTTTGTTCCCGGATCGTTACCCCGCGTTGCCGTGTGCTTTTGACACCTGAATAATCCACTGTTTACGCATGTAATCTATGTTACGCCTATTATTTTTTGTTTTTCGTTTAATTTCGGGATGTTTACTCCGCTTTGTCACAGTGCTGTAGAATGCCATGAGCCCGTGCTCCGCCCCGCTTTTTTGTACTACGCCACTCCCCTCTATAATGCCTTGAGGGCAAAGAGGGTACCTGAAGTAAATACATAAATAAAATCTCATTAGGCTATTGTGTTTGTAAACAAGGTGCTTGGTTAATAATTCTGCGCCTGGAATGCTGCTGAAGGTGCGCTACGCGGTGTTTCTACGGCGGTCCTCAAATTGACCTTCGTGAGCAGAATGGAGAAAACAGATTACGTCCGCTGCACACGTTGCGCAACCGCCATTTCAGGGAGTAAAACGCAAAATCTGCGGCGTTTGATCCACCATAACCCAATAACCTAAAATCAAATTAAATCAAATCAAGCTTATTTTCAGCACTCATACAATGTTGATGACCTCTCTGGCAAAATGCTGTTAGCACAGCTTGATAATGCCAGGGAACCATCTTGGCAGCAGCGACATTACGAGGGGGTACCCAAAAGCAGCCGGACTTATTTTTGTTTGAACTTATTTGTTCACATTTTCAGCACAGACCTTCAATATCCTTCAAAGTACTCTCCACTTACAATGATACGTTTGTCGAATCTTTCATTCCATTTTTCAAAACATTGTTTAAATTCATCTTTTGTGATGCGTGACAGTCCCTCCGTCGTTTTTTTCTTCACCTCAGCAACATCAGCGATACGCTTTTCATTCACCTGTCTTTTCATTCTACGAAACAAAGAAAGTAGCACGTGGCAAGGTCGGGTGAGTATGAGGGTTGAGGAACAGAGGTCATGCCATTTTTGGTCCGAATTTGTCGTAGAGACAGGGCTGTGTGGGCAGGCGCATTGCCATGGTGGAAAAATCAGTCACCCGTCTGCCACAAATCAGGCCGCTTCCACCGAACACTGTTGCCCAATCTTTTCAAAACATCCAAGCAGAAAGCCTGGTTAACTGTCTGACCCTGCGGAACAAATTCTGAATGGACGACTCGTCTCACGTCGAAAAAACAAATCAGCATTGTTTTGAGGTTTGGTTTCACCTGACGAGCTTTCTTGAGGCGAGGTGAATTTGAAGTTTTCCATTGGCATGACTGTTGCTTTGATTCAGGATTTAATTCAGGAACACTTGAGTTGTCCCCATAGCATCGTCCTTGAACGTCTTTCTGAATATTTCAAAAGTTTCCGTTCCACTTTTTCCGAGAAAAAATCAGAATTTCCCCGGCGCACGCTGTTCACGAAAATCAGCCATTGCAAAAACGACACTCACACAAAACAGTCGTAACTCCGAAAATCTGCCTAAACTAGTCTGACCTCCTTCAGCGACGGCACTTGGCTTACTGACTCTGAAATGTTCATTCTATGCACTCCTAGCGGCAAAACGCGGTACCACAGAAGCTGAGCCGATTCAAAAAATTAGTCCGGTTTCTTTTGGGTACCCCCCTCGTACATACAATGCATTAAAAATGGTTAAAATGCAAGTGAGAAGTGCAAAAAAACTTATACATGCACTCCGTTCATCAACACAATTTACGTACGAACGCAAATGAAGAGATTGAATAAATATAAAAGCGGTCGAGGACCAAATGGTATTCGTACCGTATTGTGTTGCGCATTGAGATCCAGGGGAAAAGGCAAACAGTATAACACAGGCACTCCGCATAATCATTAACACGATCTCTGCGACGCTCAAGCAAAAACTGAGTGTTAAGAAAACTGCTTGGCAACAAATATGTCACGCATTGCTGCACCGGCTACGTAAATGATACCAGTAAAATCATTTTTCTGCCTATTCGAAAGAAATGGTATGCTGTACGTCAATGCTTGCCGAAGATAATTTTTGCGCGGCCGCGGCACAAACCATTCCTCAGGTGTCCTGGTTTTATGTGGGTGAGCTTGCAGCTTGCACTGTCAGAGCCTTACATATAAGCTTGAAAAGTGCAGTAGGTACAGCAGGCGGCAGTTGTAAATTTGCAGTACGAGGTCTGTTAGAAAAGTATCCGACCTTTGGCCGAAGAAAAAAAACTGGCATAACTGGAGCGTTAGAAACCTAATAACCTTCAAAGTAGTCTCCTTGAGGCTCCATATACATCTCCCAGGGGTGCTGCCATTGTTGGAAGTATTCCGAAAAGGCCCTTTTCGGAATAGAATTTAGCTCTGCTGTCGTTGCAGCCGTAATGTCCTTTCTTTTCTGAAATCGCGCTCCTTTCAATGATCTCTTGATTTTAGGAAACAGCCAGAAGTCGTAGGGCGACATATCAGGAGAGTAAGGAGCCTGTTGAACTACAGGAGTCTGGTTTTTCGCCAGAAAAGTCTGAATCAAATGCGAGGAATGTGCAGGAGCAGTGCCGCGAGGGATGCGCCAATTTCTTGTTGACCTCAATTCCGGTCTCTTGCGCCGCACAGCACCAACTAGGCGATGGAGGACATTCCTGTAGTACTCTTTAGTCATTCTTTGACTCTGTGGGGTGCGTACTCGTGGTGTGTCACACAGAGGGAGTCAAAAAAGCAGTCAGCATCACTTTGACATTGCTGCGCACTTGTCGGGCCTTCTTTGGCCTTGGTGACGTGGAATGCGTCCTCTGTGACGACTGGGATTTGGTTTCCGGGTCGTACCCGTACACCCAAGACTCGTCACTAGTGATTACGGCGTCGGTGAAGTCAGGGTAACTGTTTGTGGAATCCAGCATCTCCTGTGAGACTTCAACAGGAAGCTGCTTTTTCTCCACCGTCAGCAGCTTCGGCACGAATTTCGCCGCAACTCTGTCCATGGCCAAATCTTCGGTGATAATGGAATGTGCAGAAAATTGCTGATGTCCACCTCTTCCGCAATTTCTCGGATAGTCACACAACAGTCCCGCATCACCACAGCGTTCACTTCGGCAATGGCCTCGTCATTTCGGCATGTTGATGGCCGACCGGAGCGTGGATCTCTCTCCACGGATGTGCGGCCGTCTTTAAACCAGTTGCACCACTGCTTAATCTGTGTGCTGCTCATAGCATAATCACCGAAAGCCGTCTGAACATTTCGAATGATTTCCGCTTGGCTATCGCCAAGTTTCTGGCAAAATTTGAGGTAGTAGCGCTGCTCCTCTCGCTCCGCCATTTTCCTTGCAACAAAAAACCGACGAGAGCACTGCGCACTGCCTCACTCAAACGCTGCTTCCCAGCAACTGACGCTATCGGCAGGCGGGAAAAAATTCGTGCATGCGCACGAGGGTTCAAGGTCGGCTGCTGTAAGCGCGCTTGTTTCATATCCACCAGGTGTTCGCGAAAAAAAAATAAAGTCGGATACTTTTCTAACAGACCTCGTATATTAACTAATTTGAATGTGAGAGAAGGGTCACGAACTTCCAGTATTCTACAGCTATAGGGGTCTTTTCGGTGCAGAAATGTAAAAAACAGGATTATTAAAAAATAAAATGGCCACTCCATAATTGGCGACTTCTAATAATTTCTCAGTGCCTTAGACAGATAAAGCTGCACACAAGTAGTCAGGTACATTCAGTAAATGAATGTCAAAATTTAGAAGTATTTCATCATCTTCCAATGCAGTAGTGCGTACGGCCAAAGAAACTTTGGACTGCTTTACCGCCAGTGCTATTCTTTTTTTTTTTTTTTGCAGCGAGTTGTCTTCCAGGAGGCCTTTTCTATTCCTGTCGGCTGGCATTTCGGCTCTGATAGCTGTGTAGAAAAAGCCGTTTCTGCAACCACGTGAGAAATTCATATATATCTGCGATCATAAAAGAACACTATTCCCATTTTTACAGTCTGTATCATGCGCGATACGCTGTGCATTACAAGTTTAAAATGTGCCTGTCGGGTAACCCAAGAACGTGTGAGTGTGCTAGGCTCCTATTCTCATAAATTTACAACGTATCTTCTTCCTTCATTACTTTATAAATTTTGCAGACGAACAACATAACACTCAAGGCAGCTGTATTGTCTTTGGTAGCAGAAGAACAAGATATACGGTAATCTACTTCAGTGCCTAGGATTTGTGGTCGGCATGTAGCTGGCAGCGTATGAGAAGCCTAACGTCCTGAAACTGTGAATAGGCTTTGAGGGAAACTCAAGTGCAGGGCTGCAGGTCAATTTTGATCACCCGGTATTCTTAAACGCGTTCTTTCATCGCACAACAAACGGGAGTTTTGGCGCTTTGCCTCCGTTGAAACGCTGCCACAGTGAAAAATTCTTCGTTAAGGTAATCAGCAAATATTCTTTAAGGAGAAAAAAAGTTACAGTAAGCAAGTATACCAAAAGTGAGTTGCGTGGCCGAAGGATGGGCTTTAGGCGACGTAACGATGATCGGCAAGTCTCGAGCGAGCGTTGAAAAAGCTAAACTGGCTGCCACAAGTGATAACATCGTTCACGAAATGACTTGAATGACCCAAAAACAAACCTATAATTCTTTATTTTTCTTTTTCTCAGGAAGCACGGAACAGGCATTAAGGAGTGGATGATGTTTGTGCCGTCACAAAAGCAGTGCAGCCTGTAGAAACACTTCAAATCAAATCAAAATCACCAAATCATAAAACTAAAAGATCAATTTGCGCACAAACAGAACAGTTATGGACTGCTAATTTCTACGTAAATGGCTAGAACAAAGAGCACAACGTACAGCGAAAGTTACTCTCGGATGGGTGAGTCTAAAAAGCCCCCAGAACAGCCTTTTAGGCGACAGCAACAAGGGGGAGGTAGAATAGGTGCGCATAACGTGTGGCACAACCTGGTCGTCGTCTGCGAAGCAAGAACGCGGTGACTCTTGCTCAGCATCGTAACATTACCGAGAGGCTGCAAAATATGATAGACTTCAAGCACAAGGGATTTTGACAGTGTGCCTCTTCGATTTACCGCGCTCGAGCAGCCCGCTGGCTGGCAGAAAATTCTCCCCCGACAGGAATTCGCATCATGGTCACATAGGCTGGCGGCTACAGGAACAAGCCAGCCGCAATAACCACGGCAAAGATACTCACGGATCACGGAGGGAAGATGCTCTCCATGCAGAAAAAAAATTGTGCTGTCAGTTGCTTCGCGTTCTGCTGTGTCTCGTTGCTACGCACGTGTAAAGCAGAAATAGGCTGCTTGCATGGGAGCGAAAAAAACGACGCCAAGTTGTTGAGTGCAGCCGCAAACTGCAGAAGAAATATCTCATCGCGTTCGCACCCATGCATATACATCGGTGACGACGACGAGAGTGGGCGCCTTCGGGGTATCATGTGCTGTGTACGCTTCGAGGAGTCCTCAAAGCATGTGACGAGCAATCGGAATCTAACATCTTTCAGTCGCCATTACAGCAGAGGGAAAAACTGCCCGTGTGCTGCTCATCAAACGACACGCCGTACTCTCGGATTATCGCGTGTTTGTTTACTACGCAGTAAGTATGACCGCGGACAATCGACCCTGAATGGCCATTGACTCTGCAGTGGTAGTTGCAATTCATACTTTCGTGAACTGCTTCCTGTGGGCTGTAAGCGGAAAAAAAAAGTACATACGTTGCACTTAAATGTAATCGGTAGCTTCCCGACTACTGCTGCCGCAAGGAATGTACGCATAATCTCGACAAAAGAGCATATCAGCAGGTTGAACGTATCATACAGTGCAAGCGGGTGTACTCTAAAAAATTAGCTGCATATCGTATCTGTAATGCTAGAGCTTTACCGTATCTAGCACTCGAATGAAAGGCGCTACAATCCGGCCTTGCATGTCGGCAGTGCGCGTGCTTGCATGATGCTCCGCACTGGGAAATTTTTATTTAATGAGTCAATTGCGAGGTGATGTATGCGTACTGTACTTCTCAGCTATTTTAAGCAATTGTGGCAGAGGGCCCGAGCATCAATCAAGCTGGGCGGCAGTCGGCTACGACCGAATCAGCACCCGCCTCGGCCACCATGACAGCTGTGTGGCCACATATTCTCACACAGATGCCTCGATCAATGTGATCTTGAGGGCTTTTAATAAAGGAAATTTTGCAATCAACCAAGCATTTCCCAAAGCATATCCGCCTTTCCACTGCGCAAAATGCTAGGAAGACCACGGCCTCGTATCACGCTTAACTAACACATCGACAAATACGTTCACCACATGCATATGCAACGCGCGTGTCTGAGCGCGTACTCGGAGCTGGAATCTGCACGCGGCCGCTTTCGTGAAAGGCTTCGAACGCCATCGCAATATCAGCTCAGCGCACGGGATTAACAGCCGAAATATTTTGTGAAATCGAACTATGTGATCGTAATATGAAGCTAGAATTTGTGCTTGAGAATTGGCGAAACGATCGAAATACTATCACACACACGCGCGCGCAAAATAAATACCGAGAATTGCCGCAAAAGGCGTCATTGCAGGCGACACAGACGATGTGCGCTGCGCTGTAGTCGAAACGAGCGCCTGCGTCGCGATAGAGATCGAAAAAAAAAGGGAGTAACTACTCATGGACATCCACCCGAGCGCAGCCAAACGACTACAAAGGAAAGCTGAACAGTTTTTTCAGAAACTTCGTAGATAAAGAAAAATTCGTCCTGTCCATGACGAATTTTCCATGTCCATGATGCCCGTGAGTAGTTACTCCGTTATTACAAATCTACTCCACCTTGGGGGATTTCCCTAAACATTTGACAAAGATCGAAAAAAACTTCGCATCAAGAACTGCGGTCCCTCTAGGCCATATAATAATGGCCGCGCGCGCTGCCCGCTTCCACATCACCTTTCCGTCGTCTGCTAGTTGCACGAGCCAGCTCAAGCGCTGCCAGCACAAAATCATCCTGGCGATTCTGGCTGCCTGCGGGCAGCCCGCAACCGTTCAGCCAGAGAGTGTAGTAGTCGTTAAATGTAGCTCATATTGCACGTGACATTTTCGATAGCGGAGACGTTGCGATTTTCATCCCTTTTCACAGGTCAGAAGCAGTCCAAGAGCTGACACCGCAACTCTACTGCGCGCACTCGGCTCTGCGTAAAGCCGCCAGAGCGAAGTGGGCGACGCGTATACGTATGGGAGCAGGGCACGAGTGCTGTGCCCGCTTATCCAACAGAGCAATGAGCGGCGTAACCGCTAATACCGCGCTAATCCGCGACGCGCTCATTAACCGCCAGTGTTCTGCTGATTATTTATACTTTCGATGATACTGCGATATATAGGGCGTACAGGGGCTGTCAAGCAGGCGCCCGACTCGCGACATGTCTCTGTATGCCTCAACTCGATATACATGGTGAATCCCTTTGGCTGAGAGAAAGCGCTGCGCGTTCTGCGGTTTGGACACGCTCGTGGCACAGAGCGCTGTCAAAGCGCCGGCCAGGCCGGATAATTTAACACAGCGCCCGGCTTTGGTGGGGTATGTAGGCTTGGCTCGGACCTTGATTAGGAAGTAAAGCTTGGCTCCCAAATTATTTTTTAATATGGTGACGCTGCTCGTATAGTCGGCAGTATGGTGCGTCACGTGCTTTAGGCAATCTTCGGTTGCGTAATTGGACGGGCGAGGTACATTCTAAAAAGTGCGATATGTGCTGCCTGACCGACAAGGGAGCATGGTTGCGTCACGACCCCGGCGAAAAAGGACGCCGCTGTCATTACGGCTTAGCGTGCGCGCTTCAGTAAAGTGACAGCGAACAGTTCCACGCGTAAAGTTTCTCTTGTTTAAAGCAGGCCATTAGCGTTTACACAGCGCGTTACCAGCGAACTTTTTTTTTTTGTGTATACGTTTCGTCATGTTTGCTTCTGCCTTCAGGTTGGAATAGTTTTATAAAGACTCCAGGAGGATTAGCTCTAGACTGCGGACATTGTAACGGTCGGGTCAGGCGGATTGTTGAGAGCAACCAGAAAGGTTATTTGCGACAAGCATCTTCCGTTACTGGGAGAGGTCCGCCCTTTTTCGTAACATCTTTTTGCAGCACTGCTCAAAAGCTTTCTCAACATCGCAGCTTCGGGGCTTAATCTGGCGCAATTGAGCAATTAGTCTTTTAATCCTTTGCTCGGGGCTAGACCTGTACTTTGCCGAGTTCATTGCTGACGGATTTTTTTTTTTCACTTTTAAGAGATTACAACAGTACACATGTTGAAAATTTTGTTGCTGTTTGTTTCACAACTATCGCTGCCACTATTAGTTTTATTGGAGAGCATAAAGACAGCTTTTTAAAATTTTTTCTCGAAAATTTACGAGCGTTAAGTATACACCCGTTGAATGCTACAGTTAAAGTTTAGTTTAGTTTATGGGGTTTAACGTCCCAAAGCGACTAAGGCTATGAGAGACGCCGTAGTGGAGGGCTCCGCCAATTTCGACCAACTGGGGTTCTTTAACGTGCACTGACATCGCACAGTACACGGGCCTCTAGAATTTCTCCTCCAAAGAAATTCTAGCCGCCGCGGCCGGGATCGAACCCGCGTCTTTTGGGTCAGCAGCCGAGCACCATAGCCGCTGAGCCACCGCGGCGGCGTGCTACAGTTAAAGGCTCCCAAACCTCTTTATATAAAACTTTTGTCGAAAGTCACTTCAGGAACAAACAAAAAAAATAAAAATAGAGCTCTTTGGTACTCTCCTTGGCAATCAAGTGGCGGAAGCGTGAAAAAGAGAGATGGAGATCTCTTTATTCAGTGAAAATATTTTGCTCGCGTGGTTAAACTGGCCTCTATGCTACTTTGAGGAGAGTGAGAAAAAGAGCTTAATATCAGCCATCCAGTGAGAAGCCTGAAAAACGCCTACAAAAACAGTGAGATTTGCTGAAATTGCTGTAATTAACGCACTCGGCGCATGTGCATAGGCGTAGAAATATTGCTTTCAGTATCGTCTCCGAGGGTACATGTCAGCATGAAATGGTTTGCGGGACAGGTGTATGAGATTTCAGGGCGGGTCGTACGTTGTGGTAGCCGATCTCTTTCAATCAGTTTCATACTGCAAATATAAGGGTTTAGGGCGATGTTCACCTACTTTTCTTATTCGGCCTTAGTAACCTGTTCGGCAACCTTCGGCAACCTGAACACCTCCTCGCCTTAGCGTGCGACCGCATAGAACGACCGTCACTAATCGGTCGAGGGCCTTCCAGCTCCGGCGGGAGACCCGCGGGTAGTGTTTCAGATCTTGAAGCCGTTCTCGAACCATTAAGCCCCTATCTAGCTGCAGCAATACTGCCGCCGAGAATATCCAAGCCCAGAACGAACGCACCAAAAAACATGACGGGCTACAGATGACGATGAAGATTATGATCTGCACTGTTAACGCTAATTATCCTAGAAAAGCGTAAAAAAAGAGTAAACGGCCTTCTAGCACACTTCCTAATAGGGGAAGGGTATGCTGCCCAAGCTTAGGGGTAGATTTCTATCACTGAAAATACGGAATCTTATGGTTGGCAAAGGAAACTGATTCCCTCGTCAAAATTTGATAAGTTCTTGCAGTTACCATGATTTTAATTGAGGTTTTTATCTCTAACCGTTAGCATCAGGACCTCCGGGGCCGCGTTTAAGAGCCTTCTTTCATTGGTGACTGTATAAAATTATTATGCTTTGAAATGAGAATATATCTCCGTTACCAACAGTAAGCATTCCGCGTAGTGAATGACCGAAATCTACCCTGGGACTTGGGAAGCATACCAGGCACTATTAAGGAGTTGGGTAGCGAACTTTTTACTCCTTATGTTGTGTGCGCGCGAAACCAAGCACTCGTGTTATCGCGTAATGTCTGCGCATGCTCACTGCCCGGCTATCTCTTATCGGGTAGCCCGTGCTGGCTTTAAAAGACCGCTCGCACGGGCCCACCGCGCTCAGTATGTAACCTGTTGGCTTCCTGCCAAGTAGCAGGAATAAACGTTCCTTCGATGCTACGTCTACGCCGCCCAGTTCTTGGATGCCAGACATGACATATTGGCGACGAGGATGGGACGACCGCCGTACGGAATTCGCAGTGTGAAGAACCTGGCCTCTGTGTAAAAGCTTCCCGCCACGAAGATTTCCCTGCGGTGAAATTCCTGAAACTGGCATCACGGCAGCCGAAACTTCCAAGTGAGTCATGAGTCGCATCGGCCACATTGAACCTTTCGACGAGACCACGAGTGACTGGCGCTCGTACGAGGAAAGGTTGAAAGCCTATCTTTTGGTCAATGATGTTCCAGTAGCAAAGAAGGTTCCTGCTTTCCTAAGTCTCATCGGCGCGAAGACCTATGCGCTGCTCAAGTCGCTGACGGCACCGGACGCACCGTCGTCACGAGAGTTTGACAGTCTTCTGAAACTCCTGAGCGATCACCTGGCGCCGCAGTCGTCCGTCATCGCAGAGCGTGCGAAATTTTACAAGCGGTCACAGCGAAGCGGTGAGTCCATTACAGAATTTGTCGCGGAACTCCGAAGGCTGGTGCAGAGTTGCGAATTTGGAAGTTTCTTGGATGAAGCGCTCCGGGACTGTTTCGTTTGCGGCCTGCTCCGCGAGGACATTCAGCGTGTATTATTCACAGAAGACAAGAAGCTAACCTTCCAGAAGGCCGTAGATAGAGCTCTTGCCATGGAAACTGCAACTAAAAGCGCGGCGTTCACGCATAACAGCGCATCCCCGGCATACGAAGTGAATAAGGTTCGAGGCGAAAAGCAGTCTGTGATGTCGCCAAGCTGCTTCTGTTGCGGGTCACCCAATCATTCTAGCGAAGCATGCCCTCATATCGGCGATACATGTTATAATTGTAACCGAAAAGGGCATATTCAACGCGCCTGCAGGAAAGGAAAGAAAGCTAGGGAGGCAAAGCCCCGGAAACGTGTGAAGATGCTCACGTCCGTCCGAAACGAGTCGTCTGTCCCACTTAAATCAGTCAACGCAGACCCATTTACTGTACCCGTGAACGTTGACGGTGTCCTACTGACGATGGAGCTTGACACCGGCGCAGCCGTATCCGTCATATCATGGCGCGAATACCAGAGGCTGTTTCCACGTAAGCGACTTCAGCCAGCATCGTTAAAGCTGCGCACGTATACTGGGGCTATGGTAAAACCGAAGGGTCTGGCGAAAGTCGTCGTGCACCACAACGACCAGAGCGTGGAGCTTCCCCTGTACGTCGTGGACACTACAGGACCGGCACTCCTCGGCAGAGAATGGTTGCAAGATATTCGTCTGGATTGGAAGAACCTAGTTTTTTTTAATCACCTTGGTCTCTCTCCAGAAATGTCAAAGCACTGGCAAGAAAAGCTGGAAGCCATGCTAGACAGCCATTCCGAACTTTTCAAGGATGAGCTAGGTACCATCACGGAAGAGCAGGCCGAGCTTGTCCTTCGCGAAGGGTCACAGCCGAAGTTTGTAAAGGCAAGAAGCGTTCCCTTTGCTCTGCAAGGTGCAGTAGAAGCGGAACTTGTGAAAATGGAGAAGCTGGGCATCATAACGCCTGTTGCTACAAGCGAACACGCAACGCCCTTGGTACCGGTAGTGAAGAGGGATGGAAGCCTCCGGCTGTGTGGCGATTATAAAACCACCGTCAATCCCTGTCTGGAAGTAGACCGGTACCCGCTACCTCGGATAGATGACCTTCTAGCAGCGCTTGCAGGAGGAGAGGAATTTTCGAAAATCGACCTGAGTAGGGCCTACCAGCAGGTAGTTATGGCGGAAAGCTCCCGGAAACTACTGACGATAAACACGCATAAGGGATTGTATACTATGAACCGTCTGGCTTTCGGCATTTCGTCCGCCCCAAGCATATTTCAAAGAATTATGGACAACATGCTGAAAGGTTTGGAAGGAGTCAGTTGCTACCTTGACGACATCCTGGTCACAGGCAAGACCAAGCAAGAGCATTTCCATAACTTGGAAGCCGTCTTGTCAAGATTGCAGGAACGCGGTGTGCGCATCCGGCGCGATAAGTGCTCGTTCTTTCAACGAGAGCTCCGTTATCTGGGCCACGTCATCAACGCCTAGGGTGTTTGCGCATCGCCTGAAAAGGTATTGGCACTGCTAAATGCGCCTGCTCCAAAAGACAAGCAGCAACTGCAGTCATTCCTTGGGATGGTCAATTATTACGGCAAGTTTGTTCAGCGTCTGTCGACTTTGGCACAGCCGTTGTACAGGCTGCTAAAGCAAACAGAGTGGACGTGGGATGCGTCATGCCAGCTTGCTTTCACGGAGATAAAAGCAGCTATGGCTTCCCCTCCAGTTCTTGCCCATTATGATCCGAAGCGACCGCTTCAACTTGCCTGCGACGCATCTCAGTACGGCATAGGCGCAGTTCTTTCGCAGAAAATGATCAATGGATCAGTTCGACCGGTTGCCTACGCATCCCGCACATTGTCAAGTGCCGAAAAGAACTACAGTCAGATCGAGAAAGAAGCCCTTGCCCTCGTATTCGGCGTAAAGAAGTTTCACTTCTACGTCTACGGAAGGTTCTTCACGCTTGTGACTGACCATAAACCACTGCAAACAATTTTCGGCCCGAAAACAGGCATTCCCGCGATGGCAGCTGCCCGCATGCAGCGTTGGGCGCTGACGCTGTCAGCCTACAACTATGCTCTTGAATTCAAGAAATCTACCGATAATGCGGAAGCAGACTGTTTATCGCGCTTGCCGCTCGACAGCAGCAAAAAGCAATCGGCAGAAGAAAGCGAAACTTTTTATTCGCTTCGTTTGGAAACGCTGCCTGTCACAGGCCAAGACATCGCTCGTGAAACGAGGCGTGATCCTTTACTAAGCAAGGTACTGAACTTCACAAGTGCTGGCTGGCCGTCGCATGTCGCTGAGAAGGAGTTGAAACTTTTCTTCGACAAGCGTTTGGAGCTCACAGTTCATCAAGGGTGTTTAATGTACGGCATGAGAGTAGTCGTGCCTCCAAAACACCGAGCCTTCTTGCTTGAGGAACTTCATCAGGGTCATCCCGGTATCGTAAGATGCAAAGAACTCGCGAGGAGCTACGTCTGGTGGCCTGGTATCGACGCGGACCTAGAGCAACACGTGAAGAAATGTGAAGAGTGTCAACAGCAACGGAACGAACCAGCACCGGCTCCGCTTCATCCATGGTCATGGCCGACTTCGCCGTGGCAAAGAGTTCACTTGGGCTTTGCTGGACCCATGAAAGACAAAATGTTCCTTGTTGCCGTGGACGCACACTCAAAATGGCCAGAAGTTTATGTCATGCAGAAGACTACGGCGTACCACACAATTCAGTGTCTCCAAGACCTCTTCTCGCGTTTTGGCGTACCCGAGACCATCGTGACCGACAACGGACCACAGTTCGTTTCCGAAGAATTCAAGAGCTTCGTCAAAGGCTTCGGTGGTCGTCATATCGTGAGTGCAGCGTACCATCCAAGCACGAATGGCCTTGCAGAGAGATTTGTACAGACAATGAAATCTGCGTTGCGGAAAGGACGACCCCAAGACTCCTTGCAGGCAACCTTACAGACGTTCCTGATGACGTACCGCAACACGCCGCATGCGACTACAAGAGAAACTCCAGCAAACCTTTTCATAGGTAGACGACTGCGCACGAGACTCGACGCAGTCAAGCCTTCTGTCGGGGGAAGAGTGGCTCAGCAACAGCTCTCCGATATGGTGCGACGCAAGGCACGTGAGCGACTTTTCAACATCAACGATGAGGTCCTCGTGAGGAATTACAGAGGTCCTGAGAAATGGGTCCCTGGCACTATCATTCAGCAGTCTGGCCCCGTTTCATTCAAGGTTCGAGTTAGGACGAATCGTGGGGTGCTCATTTGGCGTCGTCACCAAGACCAGCTACTGCTCAGCATCGACAGCTCAAAGCAGAGCATCAGGGAAGATTTTATTCCAGATTTCGGGGATCCTGAGAGCGCCAACGAGCCACTTCCAGCTGCGGCCCCTGCGGCAACGACCGACCCTCCAGGGGAGCGACGCTATCCACAGAGGGACCGGCGACCTCCTGACAGATATCAGCCATAGCATTAGTTGCATTGTATAATGTAGCAAAAGTACTTTGTGCTCTTTAGGAGGAAGGAGATGTTGTGTGCGCGCGAAACCAAGCACTCGTGTTATCGCGTAATGTCTGCGCATGCTCACTGCCCGGCTATCTCTTATCGGGTAGCCCGTGCTGGCTTTAAAAGACCGCTCGCACGGGCCCACCGCGCTCAGTATGTAACCTGTTGGCTTCCTGCCAAGTAGCAGGAATAAACGTTCCTTCGATGCTACGTCTACGCCGCCCAGTTCTTGGATGCCAGACATGACACCTTATATATTCCCTTACAGGGTAATTCATGTTTACAGTGCACGTTCTTCTCTGTAGTGTCAGCATGGAATAGTGACGTAACCCGTGATATGACGCGGCTGTTAACAGCGCCTTAAAGTACTGTCACCAGAGCCTGTAGCTGTCTGCGAGGTCTATGCTGCTGCTTTAGCCACAAACACTGGCGCATCAAGTTCTGGCGATGTCTATGCGGCATACGGCGCCAGGCCGACTGCTCGCTCCACGCCGGCGACGGTTCGACTCCGGGACGGCGCGGAAACTTTTTTTATATTGTTATGCATACATTTATGGCGGAAATTTCGCCGTTTTATTCGCGGCTTCAGTTTAGGCATTGGCCTCAGCGTCAACCTCGTCGCTTTTTCGGAACGACGTTGGACTTTGACGAGAATGGTAGCTGAAAGAAATTCGCTCGTGCTACCAGTGAGCGAAAATCAGGTGAGAGGTACCACCGTCAATCAATTTATAGAGCATAGCACGCGACAATTGAGGTCGGGTGCCCGGTTTCCAGAGGTGGGCTGTTTCGTTCTCACACTTCGCGAGCTTGTCCACCGCGCAAAAAAAAAAAATTAAACTACGCCCATAGCAATAAAAAAGAACTACAATATCCTTATGCCTTCTAAAAATATACATATATCAAGATTTTGAAAGTAATTTTGTTGTCCATTTTCACAGATAACAGGCCTCTAGAGCAGGACATCGAATACTCAGTCTCACGCTCCGCAGTAGAACGCTCCCAGCTACAGCAGCCAGTTATGAACTGGAGAAAAGAAACTTTATCACGCGGCGCGTGCTACTATGGGGACTGCATTTTGACCAGTTGGTAATATGTAACTGTTGTTGTATTACAATTCTATTCCATTCAAATCATTTGCTTCACTGCATGGCCGATCCCACCGACAGTTTGGCCGTGAGTGCGGCTAAACACATGACAAGGGATCAAAAAAATAAAAAGTAAATCGAACTGATGTAGAATTTCTGCACGATCCTGCGGTGAGTTCGCCGTAGGCGTCACGCATTGTAAGAGCTACAAAAGCGCAGCATTAATAGATCAAGTATTGAGTCCTGATGCACGCCTTGATGTATTATTTCTCTGCCCGAAATTTTCCCGGTTTATTTGCCGCCCTCTAAGCAACTGTACAAAAATCTAAATCCGGGAAGATGTCGCATTCTCCTTCTTGTGTGCTCGATACGCCTTAAATTTTTATGCTAACGGCGATACAGCTCTCGACTGGCGAATTTTCTTACCAGGGCCTGCTTACGGGTAACATAAGCTTGACAAGCAAAAGCAAGTTCTATGCGTTTCACTTGCACTAAAAACTTTGCTCTCGTATTAATGAGACTAACTTACGAACATCATCCGAATCTGGCAATTTTTAACTCAAATGCAAAACTTTGCAAGAGCTTCCATTCAGTGGGGCCTTAAGCTATACAAATTTGCGGGAACTTCTGCAGTCGGAGGCATTGCACACTGTGCAGAAACAATGTCGTACCTAGGAGTAGACACAATTTATCACAAGTGTCAAGCGGCCTTTATAATTTAGTTTAGTTTATGGGGTTTAACGTCCCAAAGCGACTAAGGCTATGAGAGACGCCGTAGTGGAGGGCTCCGGAAACTTCGACCACCTGGGGTTCTTTAACGTGCACTGACATCGCACAGTACACGGGCCTCTAGAATTCCTCCTCCAAAGAAATTCTAGCCGCCGCGGCCGGGATCGAACCCGCGTCTTTTGGGTCAGCAGCCGAGCACCATAACCGCTGAGCCACCGCGGCGGCTTCAAGCGGCCTTTATATAAGCTAGACGACTTGCATTTAGAAATACCTTGGTAATACTATCTTTCATTCATTTTTTGTTTATTATAGCCCGAAGGTCTTCTCCAAGGACTTTACGTGCGGGGCTGTTATGGAAGCGGTGAGCCGAGAAGCTTATAGGTGGAATAACTTGAAGGATGGGTTTCCTCGGTGATTTTGGCAATTCGCGCGGGCAAGCTATTGTTCTCGCTGGCAGTGTGTGGATGAATTACGAACCTTTATGTGTGCACGAGGAGGGCGTACACCAATGGGGTGGGAACTGCGAGATAAGAGGTGAAGAAATCTGATCCCCTCACCACTGGAAGCAAAGAATGCTAAACACGTATACATGTCCGTGCAGCTTGCCCAACAGTAGGTGTTAAACATAAGAAAGACCGAGCCCGGCTTTTTACGGACGGAAAGTGTGGGTGAGGAAATGAAGCTTATGTTTAGTGGAGAAATTCGGCTCCTGCATTAGATAAGGTGGTGCGATTCTAAAAAGATTTGAGGGTTGTGATTAGATTAACGTTTTGGGGGTCAAAGAAGCGTTAGAATATGCTCTGGTTCAGTGAGAACGAGGATATTGTAAGCAATCAGTTGCAGAGATTTTGATGCCAGTGCTAAACTGCGGAGGTAGAAGCCCAAAACGCGGCTGAAAAAAAAAAAAGAAACGGTATGTAATCCAGACGGCGAGATGAAGAAATATCAGCACCTAGTTATACGCAGACGTCAGTAAGGACTATCATGCGGCGATGGTAGAATGTTATTAGGCAGTTTTGACTAAAATTACGAATGATATTCGTTAAGAATTTACCTTGTGCACCCCCCTTTGAATGGGGCCTTTAAAGAATAAAACTGAACTGAAGCATCGCTTCAAAAAACATTCTCTCTGGGGTCACACAAATTATATTAATTGGAAGTTCTGTTTAGTATCACTTCTCTTTGCCTATTCTTTAGGAGGTAGGAAAATGAGCACACCACACAGATGCGGTGTGCACATCTTGGAATAAAACGGGAAAGACATCGACATTTTTATTAGGGCGCAGAAAATACGTGCATGCCATGCAGGGCAGCTATTCGATTTTGGTGCACGGCCCCGATTAGGCGCGATCTGTCGCCTCTTTATTTCCGCTGGCTTGATTGACGGGTGACCTAAATCCGGCTGGCCAAATTACTGCGCCGTCTAAAATACCAATTAGCTGTCTCACCGGAACTCCAACATGGCTGAGTAAAGTTTGGCTCGCTGCGCTCTCCAACCCCTTAGTAGAGTCGTTTGCGAGAGCTCTTAGCACTGTAACGTTCTCGGGTCAGGGCCATGCTTTATCCGGTTCGCCCGGCAATGATGAGTTTATCCGAAATTCCGCTAAACTTACAGTGGCTGTTGTGTCTCGTTCGGAACAACCCACGTTC